>NW_026618948.1:0-10313 GCF_000801105.2 Raphanus sativus
AAAAACACAGAAACGTTTCACTCAATCAAATTCCGTAGTTTGGCTTCTAACGAAAGTCCTCTTGCATCCGACAAGGATACCATAGCGCCGCTATACTAGAAAATCAAATTTTGGTTAGCTCTCGTAAAGGAAGTAGCTCGACTCGTATCCAAACGAATCATATAAGCCGATAAGCACTTCGCAGATTCTAAAAACGTTACGAGTCAGTCGAAATCGCAAACAGGCGAAACGAAAGTCGATTTGTCATTCGGCACAGCTTCAGTCCGAAAGTAGACCTAGGTCTTGCCCTTAAACCGGCCTTGCTGGTATCTAAGACATCTCATAGGCATAAGTATCCATAATACGAGATCCCAAAATTTGCCTCTTATCGCTTACAAACCTAACGTTCCTACAAAGTAACCTACGGATCTAGCGACAAAAAAAAGAGATTGAATGCGAACTGACTACGCGTATTCAAACCCTCTACACTTGACGAAAGTATAAATCAAGACGCATAATCATAAAAGCATTCGTAGCAGGGATTCAAAAGCCACCAACGGCCGATCCCGGAAAACACAAAGTCACGCCGACCTCCTAAGGGACGCAAAACACATACATACATAGCCACACTTGGCCTATCACAAATTATAATCAAATGCATAACAATCGGTTAAAGATATTCCAAACGAGGAGTCGGGCTGGTCAACCTCTTCACCACCGTCGCCTGCGTTCGAACCCGCGCCTACGTCCGCTGTATCCTCCGAGACTTGAATAGGATTCCACAACTCTCGAAATTCTCCCTCGATCGGAGGAACAAAGGATTCAGCGTTAACGCAAATTCTCATCGAGCCGTCCATCGTGCAAGTTCGCCGCCGGAAAGAGAGAAGTCCTCACGCTGCATCTTGTAAGAGTACCGACCGAACCACGACACTCGCGAAAATCTCCTACAAAGTCCTGAGCCTCTTTGTACGCTTCGAACTCGGTAGAAAAAAATTTCGGCCCTTCGGTTCAGCTCGGCGGCAGCTCTTCTCCGTCCGCTCCTTCCGCGCGAACGAGGGCTCGAGCCTGGACCTTGGCTGCCGGCGTTTTTGCTCCTCCACCTCCAAACCGATACTTAGCGAATTTCCTTTCCTCTTTCCTCCGCTTTGAAATGGGCCAGCCGGGCAGTACGGAAACTCCCATCGATCGATGCATTCCACACTCTCACGGCCTGCAAAAAGCCGAGGTCAAATAAAAAGAAAGGGGGTTTTTACTCGAATTTCGAAAACAAACCTCGTTGACCAAGCGAGCACCCTCCGCAGTCACCTTGTCCCTTTCCTCGTTGTCCAAAGACTCGTCACGGGAAAACGCCGGAGGAAGTTCATCAAAGAAGTCACCCGGGGGAGGAGCATCCTGATTCCCTGAGGTAAAGCCAGGATCGTATCTCGGCGGTGCGCCATCTCCCGATGAGGTCTCAAAAGCGATCCCTTTGTCCTTACGAGGCCTCCACCTCTGCCTTAAAGGGGCAAAAACGTAGGATCTATCATTGACACAGGGCCGCGTACCGCCTCGCGATCGGTGAAGCGCGACCGCCCCTCGAATCCGGTCGAGAGTGAAGGAGTTCCAGGAACAAGGCCTCGACCTAAAAAATGTCCCTCTGGGTCAAGAGATCGGAATGAACATGCGCGAGACACCTGTTCTCTAAAAAAAAAAAAAAAAAAAAAACAAACACGTTCAGTACTCGCCTTTCGGATTCTAAGAAAGGGGATGCGACAATCTTACCTCGTTGGTACAACCAGTCGGTCGGGAATAGATGGAGAAAGCCTTCCTCGACAGACTCTCCATCTATCCTCACGAAAAAGAAACGATCAACGTGATCCTTGGCGTGCGAGGTGACTCCATGGATTACCGAAAAATTGGTCCTCGCCTTCATGGAGTGTGGGAACCGAAATTCGCACTGTCGATTTTGATTAAGTAAAAACGGAGGAAAAGCTAAGTAAACCTAACTTTTCCTGAAGGTCCGGATTCTCTGCGACAACCAACGACAAGTGATCAAATAAATGCGGAAAGGTTTTATTGAGATTTGGGACTGGACCTTAAGGAAGGCTGCCTACGTAACCCCTTTCGAGGATCAAGTCGGACGTAGTTCAGTTGGAAGGGTTTGAACAAGAGATTAGAACTGCCTGGCGGAGTTCGTCTAGTACGAGCGTTAGTCATAGAAACGGGGCATGTCGAGAATAATGCCTAGGGTTCTATGTACGGAACTCCTAAGTAAAAGGATTGTTAGATCCTTCCGAGAGAGACAGGAGCCTGCGGACAAGATGAAAATAGAACGAGAGGCGGCCGGAACGTTCTAGGTCCTACCTTGCTAGTCTACCGCCTGAATTCTAAGTTCTTAACCTAACAGGGAGCTCTCTAGGTCTCCAATCTCGGATTTCTCTCTCTCTCTAATGATTTCGCTTCTGCCTTTTCCTCCTCTCCCAAAGCTCCTTTCTATATACTCCTTCTTATGACGGTCTATTCTCCTTTTGGGCCGCGAAGCGGGCTTTTTCCATTTTCGTCGGGCCTCATGTTTATCGGGAAACTTGACATTTATCCTCGGGAAAAATGGACATTTATCCTTCTGGAAATTAGCATTTATCTTGTTATGTGAAGATAAACGTAAATCGTCGTATCTATCTCAGACAATCGTAAGCGGACTGTCCGATCGCGTTTGTCCCTTTCGGGGCCGTTTTTAGGACTTCCGTTGTTTTCTACGATTTCTTCGAAGATCTTCAATCCTTCGTAGAGTTGAGATGAGTGTGGTGTCTTAAGATAACCATCACTGTTTCGCACGAAGAATTTAAGATCTTCCTTCCCGTTATATCTTACGAGTTTCCGAAGTGTTTCCGATGATCTTTAGTTTGGAGTAAGCAGCGAGGTTTTGTACGCGGAATCTCAACGATTCGTTCCGCGAAAACTTGGGAAAGACGCAAAGTAACAGACTTCTGACGGCCGGGGCCTAGAACTTATGCACGGAAGCTTGTCATCTGACGGCCGGGCCCTAGAACTTATGCACGGAAGCTTGTCATCCGACGACCCGAGCCAGCAAGGGGCTAGCCGCCCGCGGCCATGGCCAGCACCGGCGCTAGCCGCCGGCGGCCACGCCAGCACGGGCTAGCCGCCGGCGGCCACGGCCAGCACGGGCGCTAGACGCCGGCGGCCACGGCAGCACGGGGCTAGCCGCCCGGCGGCCACGGCCAGCACGGGGCTAGCCGCCCGGCGGCCACGGCCAGCACGGGTGCTAAGACAACCGGCGGCCACGGCCAGCACGGGCTAGCCGCCCGGCGGCCACGGCCAGCGCGCGGGGCTAGCCTCCCGGCGGGCCACGGCCAGGCACGGGCGCTAGCCGCCGGCGGCCCACGGCCAGCACGGGGGCTAGCCGCCCGGCGGCCAAGACCAGCAACGTGCGTCTCGACGAGGCTTCGATTTGATATGTTGATCGTTTTCTGGGTCCTCACGGTTTGAGAGAACGGGCTCTTTGGAGTTTCCCGGCGCCAGAAACCAAGCATGGGGGCTTAGCCGCCCGGCGGCCAGGACCAGCACGGGGGTAGCGCCGCGCGGGGCAGGACCAGCACGTGCGTCTCGACGAGGGCTTCGATTTGATATCTTGATCGTTTCTTTTGGGTCTCACGGTTTGAGAGAACGGGCTCTTTGAAGTTTCAAAGGCGGATTCCTTGTTGTTCGGCCTATCCAAACTTAGATTACTTCTCGTTTCTTCCGTATATTTTCGTATGTCGTGTCATATCAGCTACGCGACCTAATGTCTCTCGCGTTCTTCTTGATTGTATCATCGAAGTTTTACGACTAAAATCTGAGTTTGGTTTTCTCGTAAAGTTTATCGTGTAAACCAAGAACGATCGACTTTAACATAGGTTTTTTAAGCTGTACGACTTGTTTTGCTTTCGACGCCTTGTTTTATGGAAAGTCCGCGCATGATAAATATTTTAGCCGTTGATTTCGAGATAACCGTTTTTGACCCCAACAGTTAGCCCCCCAGCCTGTAAGACGCGGAAACGATTCTTGCGGCGGAAGATTATGAGATTGGAAAATCGAAAATTTTTGGCTAAGAGTATTTCACTGCGGAAATCTACATCACCTTTGATTGGCGATCTCGAACGTGACGTCGGGAAGACCGTGAGTTCGTATTTGCTCAACTTCGACTCGCATTCTTGCTGGTCTGAAATCCGTGTGCACCCTTTGTCCTGCATTCGGAGGGTCGGAGGACCAGGACCACGCAGTCAAGGATTCGCGAAGCCGGCGCATATGAGACATGCAGTGGTGGTGCGACAAATGGAGGCGACGGTGAGACCGTTTCCTACTTTGGGTGAGTTTTGAGGATGAAGGTGATGCTCCGGAGAGCGTCTAGGTTTATCAATCCCTTTAGAGATTTTATTTTGATTGTGTTTCGGCCGTTAAAGAGGCCATGATGTGTATTTGCGGGACTGGCTGTTGGTGGCTTCGAATCCCGCCTTTTACAGGGGCATCTGTTGAACTCTGCGGCCTCAATCTTTATAAAATATTAATGTTGCATTTTCAAGAACTTCTGTCTATCGAAGTTAGAGGGACAGGGTGTGAGTTTGTCGTCTCAATTCCTGCCTCCCTGATGATCACCGTATCCGTCGTTTGTACAAAGCGAGATTTTCCTGCGGTTAGCGATTTACGCGAGAAAATTCGTGAAAACGTACAGACTTGAGTGAAAGAGACAAGTTTTGGGATCTCGCGTCGTTGACGCTTTGCCTATGAGATGTTAAGATACCAGCAAGGCTGAGTTTAGGGCAAGACCTAGGTTTACTCTCAGACTGAGGCTGTGCGATTTGACAAATCGGCTTTCGTTTTGCCTGTTTGTGATTTTAAACCTGATTCGTTACCGTTTTTAAAATCCGCGAATTGGTATCGGCTTTATATGATTTGTCTGGGCACGAATCGAGCTACTTCCTTTATCGAAGTGCTGAACCAAATTTGGATTTTTTGTGTATAGCGCGCTATGGGACCTTGTCGGATGTAAAAGAGCCTACCCTTAGGTGGCTTGTCTGTTTAGGACGTTAGAGTTCGTTTGTTGTGATCAGCAACAACGATATGATGCCGTTTAAGAAGGCGTATGAAGGTTTTAATCGAAAAACGAATGTTCAGGCACGAAGCAACGTCTCGCAGTGCTTTGAAGTTTGTTTTTCTTATGCCATAAAGGACTATGGGCTTTTTAGAAATCGCGGAATGTTTCCGGGCGATAGTTTATGATTTATTTTGGTGGATACTGGATCCATTGTGAAGGCCGTTTGGCGATTGGCGAGTTTGTTTGCGAAGAAGTTTCGAAAATTCCGGTTTCTGTGTTTGTAAAAGAGTTTCGAAAAATCCGGTTTCTTCAAAAAACGTGGGATTATACAAGCATACACATTTCAAATGTGTACGAGTTAAATTTTCCCTTTGTGCCGCATTTCAAATGTCCGCGGGCTTGAGATAGTTTTGCGAATGTCCGTAGTCAAAACTGTTGTTCAGTTTGGACGTGCAAGTTATAAAATTTTGATCGAGGAATTAGGACCAGGGGTCGCGTATATTTGACCCAGGGAGAAGTGTTTACCTTCGCTTTGCTTCGCGAAGTGTTGGCCTTCAGGGATTTTAAGGACGACTCGTATAACTCTTGGAGTTTTGTCACGAGTGTTTCTTTTCATGGCTTTGTTTACGGGGCGTATTGAACTTAATCAGTCGATGTTAAGTTCAAAATTTTTCCGTTAACCGTATGGCTGTTAGGACTGATTTTATTACGAGAAATTTATCGCATGATTTCCGCTTTTGGGCTATGCGACAGAAGTTGCTCGCGTAATGGTTCACTTGGCGTTTTATGACAAATCGTGGATTATCGTTTGCCTTAAGTGATTGGAGCGGCGATCGTTCAGCTGTTTGTCTTGGCGTGAAAGGCTGTGTTCAGCCGTTTAACCAAGGAGTTGGTAAACGATCAGACCGCGATCCTTTCGCATTAAGGTCATATTGGTTCACGATTGTCCTTAATGGTGATGCCGAATTCAGGTCCGGGCTTTATGGAAAGACGTAGTTGGCCGAGGGCCGAATAGAGTTCGTCGAGAGATAGACATGCCAATCATAGAGGAGTTCCAAGTTATGGGTGATGGCTTTCCGAAATGATTTTCCACTTTAGATTTCAGTTATACGATAAATGCTTCGTATAAAGTTTCCTTTGGTCGCATGAAAATTGTTTCATTTTATCCGAGGAAATAAAGTTTAAGGAATCGACGAAGAACACGTTCGGATTCAGTTTTGGGTTATTTCCCGCTTGGACGTAATTTTCCGTATTGCGATGTCGTTTTGCATGAGACCGATCTTGGTTTTCCTTATGCTGTTTGTGTAAACATGTTTATACGAAAGTAATGGATGACCGGTTTCATGAAGATAGAAAATCGCAGATAGTCAAAGTAGATCTTGTTTCCGTGGTTTACACGGGAAATGTTTCCGCTTTGATTTCGTTTTTTTGGCGAAAGTTGCTTCGGGTTACTCATGAAGTTTTACCGAAGGTTATTTCGTTAATTTTGTAGCTCACCCGTCGTGCCATTAGTCTCACGGAAGCGGAAAGAGTATGCCAAGGATGCGCGGCGATCGTTCCTTCGGTTTTTCGAGAGATTAGATCGGTTTGCGCATTCTGCCTAGACAGTTCAAGGAACAATAGAACGAAACTGGAAGAAAATGCCTAAGACTTATCTTGCTAGACTATCCACCTAGGTTCTAAGTTCCCTAAATTTTACGGCAGTTTACAAGACGTTCCCATTCCTTTCCTACGAAAAAATTAAAACCTTGATAAATTTTTCTAAGTCGGACGTACCTTAGTCTCATTGATTACTCGAGATTGCCTCATGTCCGTTCTCTTTGTCTTCTACCGTTTCATTGTCAAAGGTCTTCGAAAAGTCTGATACTGAAATCGAGAATCGATTTTTGATGAAACCTGAAGGAAACAGTGCAGAATCGTTGCAGAATCGTTGAAGCAAAGGGAGGAGAAGTAGGCGAAACTCGAAGAAAGGCTAAGGTGGGTAGACAAGTGAAAACGAATGGCAAGATTACACTTGAGTGGGGCTTCTCGTTTCGTCAAGCTATGAGCGAACTGGTCAGGTCAAGAAGCTTACGATCTTGTTATACTTCACGAATGATGTTTCGTAAAATATTTGCCGAGCTTTTATTTTAACAGAGTTAATCAAAATGTTGTCGAGTTAATTTTACGGAAATTGTTTCGTAAAATTAGTTTGGATAATATTTGGGTCAATCCTTATGAGGATTGGCCGTGCTTGACGAATGTTTTGTTTGCGGGAACTCGGAAAGTCGCAAAAACACGGATTTCTGGCGACCCTGGGGCTTAGATCTTATGCACGAAGACTAACCGCCCGACGACCCGAGCCAGGCAACGGGGCTAGCCGCCCGGCGGCCACGGCCAGCACGGGCGCTAGCCGCCCCGGCAACCATGGCCAGCACGGGCGCTAGCTGCCGGCGGCCACGGCCAGCACGGGGCTAGCCGCCCGGCGACCACGGCCAGCACGGGCGCTAGCCGCGGCGGGCCACGGCCAGCACAGGGCTAGCCGCCCGCGACCACGGCCAGCACGGGGCTAGCCGCCGGCGGCCACGGCCAGCGCGGGGGCTAGCCGCCCGGCAAGCCACGGCCGCGACCGGAGTCGGCTGCTCGGTTCCTTTGCCTTGTGCGTGTTTTTGCGTTTTTTAGTTTTCCGTAGGTTTTTTCCTCGTGTAGGAAACGTTTCTAGCCGTTGATTTCGAGATGATTAATCTCGAACTAATATTTTTTCCAAGGTTCATCATGATCCCAGCAAGGAATTGTTTCTTAGACCGTTGTTGACCTTGTATTTTACGAGAGTTATTTCACAAAATGTTGTCGAGTTAATTTTACGGAACTGTTTTGTAAAATGTTGTCGAGTTTAATCATGCAAAAGCCTGTCTCGTGAATATTTTCGAGAATTTATTTACGAAAGGTGTTCCGTAAAATGTTTATCGCAATTTTAGCATTAGAAACGCTGATTGGTAACCGATCAGTCGTCGGCTTTCTGTTTCATGAGTAATCTGGGGTTTCTCCGCGATTTCCAGGAAAACAAGTCTTTATTTTTCCGGGAAATTCTAAAAAAACATTTTCAGTCGAAACTCTACTCGGTAATCAGAACCGTCATATCAGCCTTGGGCTCGATCCTACCTAAAATCGTATGTGGGTCGTTTAGCCGTGATTCGGGGCCCCTTTTGGGCTGTCTTGGGACTTAGACGTTTTTACGATTTTTCTTTAGAAAAAGCCGTTGATGTGACGCTGGTTTTTCCGAAAGGATTTCAATCCCCGTATAGTTAAGGCAACTGGTGTTCAAGCTAACCATAGCCGTTTTATACGCAGGCAGGCATCCGTCTCCACTACCAAGTCTTTTTTATGAATTTCCCGAAGTCTTACTTCGATAATCCAAACGAGGGGGGGTTGTGTCCATGGACCCGAGGACTGTGTTGCAGGAACTTGGACGGGGGTGCATGGTTGATAGGACCCCGAACTTGGTGGGATGGTCCGTTTCTCGGGACGTTTGTCCGTAAGATGAAATCTTAGATAACTATTTGGCATAAGCGTTGGTCGTAGGGGCAGTCACTGCTGAAGTTGTTTTACCAGCGTCGAGTGTGGCTGTGAGTTTGTCTTTCATATTTCCAGACATTGCTTTGATCAAGCGTTTTTGCGCGCCGTAAGAGTAAGAGTAATCCGTCCCCCCCTCCTTCTAGGCGCCAAACTGTGGAACCGGAAATTCGCACGTGTCGATTTTGATTAAGTAAAACGAGGAAAAGCTAAGTAAACCAACTTTCCCTGAAGGTCCGGATTCTCTGCGACAACCAACGACAAGTGATCAAATAAAATGCGAAAGGTTTTATAGAGATTTGGGGACTGGACCTAAGGAAGGCTGCCTACGTACCCCTTTCGAGGATCAAGTCGGACGTAGTTCAGTTGAAGGGTTTGAAAAAGAGATAGAACTGCCTGGCGGAGTTCGTCTAGTACGAGCGTTAGTCATAGAAACGGGCATGTCGAGAATAATGCCTAGGGTTTTCTATGTGCGGAACTCTAAGTAAAAGGATTGTTAGATCCTTCCGAGAGAGACAGGAGCCTGCGGACAAGATGAAAATAGAACGAGAGGCGGCCGGACGTTCTAGTCCACCTTGCTAGTCTACCGCTGAATTCTAAGTTCTTAACCTAACAGGAGCTCTCTAGGTCTCCAATCTCGGATTCTCTCTCTCTTAATGATTTTCGCTCTGCCTTTCCTCCTCTCCCAAAGCTCCTTTATAATACTCCTTCTTATGATGGTTCTATTCTTCTTTTGGGCCGCGAAGCGGGCTTTTTCCATTTTCGTCGGCCCTCATGTTTATCGGAAACTTGAAATTTATCTTCGGGAAACTGACATTTATCCTTCTGGAAATTTAGCATTTTATCTTGTTTGTGAAGATAAACGGTAAATCGTCGTATCTTCTCAGACAATCGTAGCGGACTGTCGATCGCGTTTGGTCCCTTTCGGGCCGTTTTTAGGACTTCCGTGTTTTCTACGATTTCTTCGGAAGATCTTCAATCCTTCGTAGAAGTTGAGATGAGTGGTGTCTTAAGATAACCATCACTGTTTTGCACGAAGAATTTAAGATCTTCCTTTCCCGTGTTGATATCTTACGAGTTTCCGAAGTGTTTCCGACGATCTTAGTTTGGAGTAAGAGCGGGAGTTTTGTACGCGAATCTCAACGATTCGTTCCGCGAAACTTAGGAAAGACGCAAAGTACAGACTTTCTGACGGCCGGGGCCTAGAACTTATGCACGGAAGCTTGTCATCCGAGCGACCCGAGCCAGCACGGGGCTAGCCGCCCGGCGGCCATGGCCAGCACGGGCGCTAGCCGCCGGCGGCCACGGCCAGCACGGGGCTTAGCCGGCCCGGTGCCCACGGCCAGCACGGGCGCTAGCCGCCGGCGGCCACGGCCAGCACGGGGCTAGCCGCCCAGTGGCCATGGCCAGCACGGGCGCTAGCCGCCGGCGGCAACGCGCCAGCACGGGGCTAGCCGCCCGGCGGCCACGGCCAGCAACGGGCGCTAGCCGCCGGCGCCACGGCCAGCACGGGCTAGCCGCCCGGCGGCCACGGCCAGCATGGGCGCTAGCGCCGGTGGCCACGGCCAGCGCGGGGCCAGCCGCCCGGCGGCCACGGCCAGCACGTGCGTCTCGACGAGGGCTTCGATTGATATGTGATCATTTTCTGGGTCCTCACGGGTTTGAGATAACGGCTCTTTGAAGTTTCCCGGCGGCCAAAACCAGCATGGGG
>NW_026618949.1:0-10312 GCF_000801105.2 Raphanus sativus
AATCCCTCACAATTGGCGCCGTCTGTGGGGAAGAAACAATCGAATCCCTTACTCTAGACTTGAGAATGAATCCTACCGATCAGACAACGAATCCGTCTGACCCTAACCTCCCGATTCAGAGCGATGGCTCACCGAACGATGGAGGCTCTAGTCTCCGTAACTCCGGAGCCTCCGACGTGGCGATCACCGATCTGGGCAACAGCTTCGGCTAGCGCTCGAACGAGCCAGACTGCCACTGGAGTAACTAACCCGAGATCTTTGGGTGGAACCAACTCCGGGCTTCCAGTCACCGAGAATCCTCTCAGCACAACCGCTCCGAATCAAACGGAGGCTCAGCTTCTGAGATTCGTCAGATGATGATGCAGTTAGTAGACAAAGCTCAGGAAAAATGAGCGTACCAATGCATCAGCTAGCTGTTCGGCCAGCAACGATTCGAAGAGATAATTAGATCTCTAAACGCAATAACCTAACCATCGCAACGTCAAGGTCCGGGGGTTATTTTCCGAGATCGATTGACCGATCCCTCGTTCCCCCGAGGACATTTAGAATTTTCTCCTGATAGCACTGTTCCGGTAGGACGAGGATCTGCTTTCCAGACACCTCATGCTGGGACAGCTCCCGTGTTTAACCCACCCATCACTAGTGCTATGGGAAGTAACGTAGCGACAACCAGCTCCACGCCCAGTCAGATCGCTGACCGGAGCACTCGCTTGCCGCCTCCGCCACCTATTTTTAGGTCCGGAGCAGGAGTATCCCTCCCATCCGGGGGCAGAACATCAGCTTCGGTTTATCAAACCAGTAGCTCAACCCCGAATATGGACGAATATCAAAGGACATACTCCGATAACCCAAGATCTGGTGAGCGATGTAGCCCACCAACTGCATGGGAAGATGAATCAACACGATTCCGTCAGGAACCTGCACGTCAGATACCTAATAACGACCCAAATGTCCTTCCTCTAGATGGACCTGACGCAATTCGCAGAAATATGGAGCAAACTCACGCAGCCCTCCAAAAGTTGAATGCTCAAGTTCATAAAGCAACAAGTTCAGCTCCCGAAATCGAGAGCTTGATTGAAGAGACCCGTGGGACTCCATTCACTGACAGAATCGCCAGCTCTTACATAAGAGATACCCGGAAAATTAGAATCCCCGAATACGATGGGACCTCCGACCCGAAGGCCTACTTGAGAGCTTTCCGGTTAGCTATCGTAAAAGCCCATTTTACGAATGAAGAATGTGAAGTAGGATACTGCAGGACATTCGCCGAAAACCTGGTTGGAACATCCCTCGAGTGGTTCTCTGGTCTTGAACCAGCCTCGATAGACAGTTTCGACCAGTTAACTAATGCCTTCATGAAGCAGTACTCGACCCATATCCTGAAGCAAGCCTCTGAGGCTGATCTCTGGAAGGTCAGACAAGGAATAGGAGACTCGCTACGAGTCTACATCGAGAAATTCAGAGCAGTAAGAACTAAGCTCTCGAACCCCAACGACCAAGTCGCCATCGAGGCCCTTAGAAGAGGTTTGTGGTATAAATCAGATTTCTGGTCGGAGCTAACACTCAATACTCCTCCAACTATCGATGATGCTCTTCATAAAGCCACCAAATATATTACTTTGGAGGAAGAGACAGCTGCACAGGATAAACTCCACAAGAAACCTCAGAATCACTCGAAAGGTGAATCTTCAGAGGCAAAAGGACCTCATAAAAAGGGGAACTTCCGAAACAATCAGACTCAGGGAGAACATTCTTATGCAATCGAAGAAGATAAGGAAGAGAAACCTGTCGCCACGACGGCTAAAGCCACCTGGTCAAAAGGCTTTGATAAAAACAAACATTGCTCCTATCATGATCGAGAAGGGCACTCAACTGAGGAATGTTATGACCTCCAACGACAGCTGGCAGCTAAATTCGCAGCCGGAGAAATAAAGGGCGTGGACCTTAAAAAGCCACCGCCCTATCAGAAAAGAGGTCCCAGAGATACCTCTCCAAAACGCGAAAGGTCACCTGAGAAGGAGAAAGATTCGCCACCTCCAGCTCCCAAGAAGAGAGTCGATATGATTCTTGGAAAATTCCCCCAAGGAAAAAGCCTACAAATCGAGGCTCTCTTGAGCAAACCGTCACCTCAGTTGAGCCCCGACTCGAGGGTGGACTGTATCCTTGGAGGATCCGATATATGTCAAGACTCCGTTAATTCTATTAAGAATCACGTACGGAAGGCTGTGTCTAACACTGGACCTAAGCCTCCCAACCCCGAGTCCAATACTAAGATTTCTTTCTGGGAGAGCGAGACCTCAAACCTTGACAGACCTCACTATGATGCTCTGATCGTCACCCTGAACATCGCAGGATACGAGGTGCCTAAGCTTATGATAGACACAGGAAACTCTGTTGACCTTATTTTCTACAACACCCTAAAAGGGATGGAAATAGACGACTACGAAATTATTGGCCAAAAAGCTAATCTCGTAGGCTTCTCCGGAGAAACAGCTACCTCATTGGGAACTATCAAACTCCCAATCATAGCTGGCGGAATAATGAAAATGACCAATTTAGTAGTCATCGACAGACCTTCCCCGTTCCATGCGATCTTAGGAAGACCTGGATCCACAAGATGAAAGCAGTAGCCTCGACTTATCATCAATGTGTGAAATTCCCAACACCTGAAGGAATAACTACCGTACATGGTAGCCAGAAGATCTCCAGGATCTGTTACCTGGGAGGATTCGAAATCCTCAAAAAATCCCCCCAATAGCAATTACAGATCCAGGAGGGTCGTGAGATGCAACAAAATATTCGAGGTCCCCCTAGGAACCTCACCGAAAAAGTTTGCATCGACAACTCAAATCCTGAAAGACAGGTGAGCATCGGATCTGAGCTACCTCTTGAGACAAAAAGGAGCTCATTGACTTTCTAAAAAGCAATGTCAAAACCTTTGCATGGACCACCAATGACATGAAAGGTATAGATCCGAACGTCACCACCCATAAACTGAGAGTAGACCCCACTTTCAAACCGATCAAACAAAAGCGTCGCAAGCTGGGCCTCGAAAAGGCTCAAGCTGTTAACGACGAAGTTGACCGACTTACGAAAGCTGGGTCCATTCGAGAGGTGCACTACCCTGACTGGTTAGCTAACCCGGTAGTTGTAAAAAAGAAAAACGGGAAATGGAGAATCTGTGTAGATTTCACTGACCTAAACAAGGCTTGTCCTAAAGACAGTTTCCCAGTTACCTCACATCGACCGCCTGGTTGAAGCAACAGCTGGTCATCGACTCCTGTCCTTCATGGACGCTTTCTCAGGGTACAACCAAATCATGATGGATCCTGAGGATCAAGAAAAAACTGCATTCATAACCGAACGAGGAACCTATTGTTACAAGGTTATGCCATTCGGGTTAAAGAACGCAGGAGCTACCTATCAGAGGCTAGTAAATAAGATGTTCGCTGGACAACTCGGAAAAACCATGGAGTTCTATATTGACGATATGCTAGTCAAATCCTCAGCTGGAGAAGACCATATCTCCCACTTAAGGGAATGCTTCGATATCCTTAACAAGTACGATATGAAGCACAATCCCACTAAATGTACCTTCGGGGTACCCTCAGGCGAGTTCCTCGGCTACCTCGTAACCGAAAGAGGCATTGAAGCCAACCCGCAGCAGATAGCGACCTTCCTGGAAATGCAGTCACCTAAGACAACCAGAGAGGTACAGAGATTAACTGGACGAATCGCAGCATTAAATAGATTCATATCCAGGTCAACCGATAATTGCCTCCCATTTTATAAACTTCTAAAAAATAATAAGAAGTTCTTATGGGACGAGAAATGTGAGGAAGCCTTCAAGCAATTGAAAGCTTACCTCTCCGAACCTCCGATCCTTTCCAAACCAGTAATAGGAGAGCCACTGTATCTGTACCTCGCCGTATCAACCGCTACAGTTAGTGGCGTGCTAGTACGAGAGGAACAAAACGAACAGAGACCTGTCTATTACACTAGCAAAAGTCTGATAGACGCCGAAACAAGGTACCCTACTATGGAAAAGTTAGCGCTAGCGGTCGTAATAGCTACCAGGAAATTACGACCCTACTTCCAATCGCACTCGATCATCGTAATGACTTCAAAACCATTACGAATGATATTACACAGTCCCAGCCAGTCAGGACGATTGCCTAAATGGGCCATAGAGCTCAGTGAATACGACATCGAGTACAGACCTCGAGCAGCAGCAAAGGATCAGGTCCTTGCCGATTTTGTAATTGAGCTAGCATCTGAGCAATTAGACTCGGAAATGGAAACTCCGAAGTGGAGCCTGTATGTCGACGGAGCCTCGTCAAAACAAGGCTCCGGTGTCGGGCTAAGGCTGACTTCTCCAGCTGGAGAAACCATCGAACAGTCCTATAGGCTAGGATTCAGCGCCTCAAACAATGAGGCTGAATATGAAGCACTAATCGCAGGGTTGAAACTCTCCCTAAGCCTCAGAATTCGAGAGCTAAACGCTTAAAGTGATTCACAGCTAGTAGCTAGCCAGTTTCACGAAGAATACGAAATGAGGGACGAAAGAATGGGGGCATATCTCGAAGTCGTCCAGAACCTCACTAGGCAGTTCGACAAGTTCGAGAAGCTAACAAGGATCCCACGAGGAGAGAACTCCTCAGCAGATGCATTGGCTGCTTTAGCCTCCACATCAGACCCTCTCGTAAAACGGATCATACCCGTAGAAGGAATCGAAAAACCAAGTATCGACATAGCTACTAAAGCTGAGATAGACAGCAAGCCAAAAGAGCAAACCGAAGGTAACTACCCTGAAACGGTAGCTACCCAAGTTCTCACAACATTCCGGTTCCCAAAAGCCAAAATACGTAGCTTTAAAAAGCATACCTCCGGGAACACAATCCAAAACACGGAGAACAACGACAAAAATGAAGGTATTCCCCTAAATTCAGACTCCCAGGAGCTAAATCCTACGAATACCTCCGGGGGCACCATCCAGACCTCGGACCCACTCGTCTGTAGAGTCAAAACCAGAAGTCTCTCAGCTCTCAAAAATTCATATGGGGACACCATCCAGACCCCGGAGAATAACGAGGAAATTGGAGATATTCCTCAGAATTCAGACTCCCTGGAGCCTAATCCTACGAATATCTCCGGGGGCACCACGACACCAGGTCCCAAACAGGAACATCCCTCGTCTCTTCATAACAAAGTTGTAGGGAGAGAGGACTGGAGAATACCAATCATGCAATACATCCTGGAGGGAAAGACTCCACCCAATAAGTGGGAGGCTCGAAAACTCAAAGCATTGAGCGCAAGATACTGCATAATCAATTCTTCCCTCCACAAACGAAGTGTTTCCGGACCTTACCTAAAATGCGTCCATGGCCTCGTTGCTATGAAACTCATGAAGGAAATGCACGACGGCTCCTGTGGAAACCACGCCGGTGGCAGAGCTCTAGCTATCCGAAGCAAAAGACAAGGCTATTTCTGGCCTACCATTATTGCAGACTGTGAGGTCTACTCTTCCTCATGCGACAAATGCCAGAGGCATGCACCGATTATACACCAACCTGCGGAAAAGCTATCCAACATATCCGCTCCTTACCCATTTATGAGGTGGTCCATGGACATCGTAGGACCACTAGTAGCATCAGGAAGTGGAAAGAAGAAGCTACGCTTCCTCTTAGTCCTAACAGACTACTTCACGAAATGGATTGAGGCTGAAGCTTTCCAACAGGTAACGAGATTCGAGGTCGAACGATTTGTGTGGAAAGACATCGTGTGTAGACACGGCGCCCCATACGAAATCGTGACTGACAATGGAGGGCAATTCATATCTCACGACTTCAAAGTATTTTGTGACAAAATGGAATATCCACCTGACCTTCTCAACACCTCGACGCCCTCAAGGAAACGGCCAGGCGGAGGCTGCTAATAAATCAGTATTAGCAAACCTCAAGAAACGCCTCGGAACCCAGAAGGAACTCTGGTCAGAAAAGTTACCTGAAGTACTATGGGCATGTCGAACCACCCCACGAAAGGCTACAGAGGAAACCCCTTTCTCCTTAGCCTACGGGATGGAAGCTGTCGTCCCAGCCGAAACCATTGCTGGTAGCCTCCGCCGGGAACTCTGTACGTCCGATCCTGCAGCTAATGACCAGCTCCTGACGGACAGCCTCGATCTAATCGAGGAAAGACGAGACCGAACCCTGCTTCGCATTCAAAACTATCAGCAAGCAATGGCACGACATTACAACTCCAAAGTCAGGCCCCGACAGTTCGCTGTAGGTGACCTAGTGCTTAGGAAGGTTTTCGAAGGAACCAAGGAGCCGGATGATGGGAAGTTAGGAACCAATTGGGAAGGTCCTTACCGGATTATCCACGTGGTACGACCTGGCGTCTACAAGCTCCAGAAGGTGCGAACCGGGGTACCTGCAAATCAGATCGTGGAATGCCACGAACCTCAAGAGATACTATCATAAGGTACCTAAATTTCTTGAACTACGTTAGGCTTGATCCCTTGACTGGGTACGTAGGCAACTCCGTCATGAGTGCAGCCCCAACCTCATTTCAACACTCTGTTCACCATGACCAAAGGGGGCATATGTCTGATTAAAATCACATAGCCCAAGTAGCAATTGTACGATTATTATGATACCATGTATTCCATTATCAATAAAGCAATTATCCCCGATATCTCGACTCTTTAACAATTCAGGTCCCTACAAACACGGACCTAAGGTCTTAAAACCCTTCGGATCAACTCAGGTCTCCAAGCACCTGGACCTAAGGTCTTAAAATCCTTAATAATCTCGAAGGTCTTAAAATCCTTCAAACGAAGTCAAATTTGATAAACCTAAACCTAAGGTCTTAAAATCCTTAGAAACCACCAAGGTCTTAAAATCCTTCAAACAAAGTCAGGTCTCCACGGACCTAAACCTAAAGTCTTAAAATCTTTATCAAACCTCAAAAGGTCTTAAAATCCTAAGAAAACTTCAATGGGTCTTAAAATCCCACAAACGAATTCAGATTCCCATGAACCCCCTCCAAGGTCTTAAAAACCCTTAAGCAAATTTCAGAAGGTCTCAAAATCTCCTAACACGAATTCAGGTTCCCATGAACCACTCTCAAAAGAAAATCTCAAACCAAATTCAGGTTCCTAAAAACCTTGAGCTAATCTCGATATATCAGGAATTCCTCTTAAAGAGCCTCAGAATCAGATACAATCAAAGTCCTCGAGACCTGTTGTTAAGATCCGAGACCTAATTATGGAAAGTCATTAGACTTCATGCCTAACGACCACAATACATGTTACATCGGAATTATTACTTAATAAACCCGAAGAAATGATTAAGATGAGTCAAGTGACTTAGAATAAAATAGTCTAATGACTTAGAACAAAAATCAAATAAAACCGGGACTTAAAGGTTTAAAAGCCTCCTCAGGCTAACAAAGGTTCAAAAGATCCTAATGCAAACAAAGGTTTAAAAGCCTCCTCGGGCTATAAGTCTTAGAAGCAAACGAAATAAAAGCCCATTGGACAGAAATCCTAAAAGCACACGAAAGAGCCTCAGCTCTTAAACTTCCTTATCACCTGAGCTCTTCTCAGCTCCCTTAACGACTGGTTCATCTTCCTTGTCAGGAACTTCTTCCTCCATTTCCTTGTCTTCATCTCCTGGGGTGGCTTCAACTGGGGCTGAGTAAGAACCCACCAAGCCTAAGTTAGAACCGTACTCTCCAGAAAAGGAGAGATTAAACATATTGATCTCAAAAGTACCTGAGCTCTCAGAGAGTTGAGGAAGAGGGAGCTTGCTGATCGAGAAGTCTGAGACTTGCGCCTTTTCGTACACAGCAGCCGCCTCTGGCATCATAGCCACCAAGCGATTGTACTCATCTTCAGCACTCTTGATCTCATTGTTCAGCATATCCTTCATGAGCTCGGTATTAGCCTGAAGCTCTTGAGCGTAAATCAGAAGATCAACTTCATCCTTCTTCTTGGAGAACTTCTCCTTGACGGAAACCAAGACCTTGTTGTAAGCGTCAGCTACCTCCCTCTTTCCCCTCCTAACGGCTAGCTTGACCTCAGCTTTCTTGTTCCTCTGGTTGTCTTGAGACGAAGTAATTAGCTCCTTGACCTGGTACTCAGCTACCTTCCGAGCAGACTCTAACTCAGCGATCTTCCTACCCTTCACCTGGATATCCATCGCTTGACTCTCAATCTTCCCTTGCTGAAGGTCGGCCTTGGAGCCAAGTCTCTTGACCTCAGCTTGAAGTTCAGAAACCTGAACCCGAGCCTGGTCAAGCTCCGTCTTGGTAGCTTTAACTAGCTCAGTAACCTGAGCTAACTCTTCAGCATTGGGGGCATTGTGCATAGCATCCTCGAATTTCAATTGAGCTCTGTTAACAGCTCCAGCCAGCTACAAAAAACGAAAACGATAACTTAATAAACATCTTCCGAAGAAGATCAAGCTAAAAGATTAAAATAAAAACCATACATGACCCATGTAATGGGCAATCTCAACGTACTCCTCTTTATTCGTGAGATTGGCGATCGAGGGGAGGGCGCACCCGGTTCTCTTCATGTGCCTCATCAGCGTAGCCAAACCCCACGAGTCATCCAAGATTGATCCAGGCTTCGAGTGAGCGATGTTCCAGCCGACGGTTCCTCCTCTAGAGGAAGAGGAGGAAGACCTGGAAGGTTTGTCAACCTGGTCGGTCCTGGACCTCTTGCTCCTCGGACGCTCAAACTCGTGAGTATCCTTCACCATTTGAGGATCAGCTACCGTCTCCGGGACCTCGGAGTGAGGGACAACTTCCTGAACCCTGGGCTCAGAGCGACTGGCATCTTTAACAGGAGCAGAGCCTCCATCATCAAGGGCGTCCTTCACAGTGCTGAGGAAGGATCCTCCTTGATTCTTTTCGCTTCCTCGAGAGGAGCTGGAAGCTTTGGTTGATCTACCCCTGGAACGGAACGAGGGCTGGATAGGCATCTTGTGTGACTGAGTCCTTTCTGAGGTACTGGCTCCCGATGAGACTGAGAATACCGATTCACCTTCAGAAACTGAATCAAAAGGAGAATCCTTAATCCCAAAAGACAAATTCAAGCATTAAAGATTTGAAATAAACAAAAGAAGGTTACCTTCTAAACCAGCAACCGTGATTGAATCAGGAAAGGAAGCCTTGTATCGATCAGGGAACCTAGCTGATCCAATTCTCGTGGTAGTGTAAGCTCCCCAGGTATTAGGGCTGTGTTGCAGCTTCCTACAGAGAGCTCTGGTGAGTTTACCGGATAACTTAACAGGGTCCTTAATCTCTGCAAGAAAAATCAAAGGGCTTAGCAAATCACGATAAGCAAAAATTAAACAAGCAAATACATCCCTAAAATCCTAACCAGATATGTCAGACCAAGAGGTCCTGAGGGCTCGGCCTACAGGAACTGTCGAAGGGTCAATCTTGACATAGAAATACTTCTTCCGCCAGTCATCATCACTGGCCGTGAACATAAAAATGCCTAGCCCTGAACGACATGGGAGATAATAGGTCCCGCTTCCACCATCCTTGGTGGAGCTCTCCTTTATCAAGAAAAGACTCATCAGCTCGGTCAACCCTACGATTACTCCTTCTTCCTTAGCCCTGGTGATGAATCCGTTTACCACTCGGATAACCGAGGGGCAAAGTTGGGAAAGGGCCAGTTGATAGTGATCTAGGAGATCTAGCAAGAGGGTTGGAAGAGGGAACCTAAGATGACACTTGGAGATGTATTTCTCGTGAATACAGAACAACCCTCCGGAACGGTTTCGGGGGTTTCATCATCAGTACATGCTCTGGCTAAATCCTTCTTGCCGTGAGCTTGGACGACGAGGTTAACAACGTCCTGACTCTTCAACAGCGAAGGAGAGTGAGGTCCAGAGGAGGCGCTCTTGCCATCTTTCTTCTTCATTCGCTTTGGAGACTCTCGCTGCAATTGAATCTTTAGCCTTCTTCTTCTTGGCATCCTTCTTCATCTTCTCGCCGGCTTCTTGCTTAACCTTCATATTACGAGCACCAGAAGCAGAGATTTGAATCTCACCGGAGCCTTCCTTTTGACTCATGATAAGTAAAGGGTAAAGAGAAAAGAAAGCGAAAAGGGAAGAATCGAGCTAAGTCGAGCAAGAACGAAATCTCTAAAGAGGTTAGGGGCGAAGAACTGGTTAGATCAAGAAGCAGAGATAAAAAAAAAAAATGCAGTAAAATAAAAAGGAGAGAAGGGAAGTTACCTTGGAAACCGTCGAGAGGCGTGGAGAAAGTGGAGAGAGAAGCAGTTAATACCTGC
>NW_026618950.1:0-10310 GCF_000801105.2 Raphanus sativus
AAGGGGATAATCTTCTTACTCACAACTCCTATGAGAATTTATTACAACTCCTGGTTATTCCCACATGATTAGTGGTTCCAATAAGCTTCTTAGATCGTGGTTCATCCTGGTTTGATAAGAATCATGAAGATAATGGCATATGTCCGAACAGGCAAATCTGGAATCATCTGGATAGAAGGTGGGATATCTTCTTGCTCACAACACTATGAGATTTATTCAACTTCCTGGTTATTCTCCACTGATTATGGGTTCCAAAATAAAGCTTCTTAGATCGTGGTTCATCTGGTTTGATATAGAAATGAAGAATGCCATATGTCCGAAACAGGCTAATCTGGAATCATCTGGATAGATAGTGGGATACTCTTCTTACTCACAACTCCTATGAGATTTATTCAACTTCCTGGTTATTCTCCACTGATTAGTGGTTCCAATAAAGCTCTTAGATCGTGGTTCATCCTGGTTTGATAAGAATCATGAAGATATTGCCATATGTCCGAACAGGCAATCGGAATCATCTGGATAGAAAGTGGATATCTTCTTACCACAATCTCCTATGAGATTTATTCAACTTCCTGGTTATTCTCCACTGATTAGTGGTTCCAAATAAAGCTTCTTAGATCGGGTTCATCCTGGTTTGATAAGAATCCATGAAGATAATGGCAATATGTCGAACAGGCTAATCTGGAATCATCTGGATAGAAAGTGGGATATCTTCTTACTCACAACTCCTATGAGATTTATTCAACTTCCTGGTTATTCTCCACTGATTAGTGGTTCCAAATAAAGCTTTAAGATCGTGGTTCATCCTGGTTTGATAAGAATCATGAAGATAATGGCATATGTCCGAACAGGCAAATCTGGAATCATCTGGATAGAAAGGGGGATATCTTCTTGCTCACACAAACTTATGAGATTTATTCAACTTCCTGGTTATTCTCCACTGATTAGTGGTTCCAAATAAAGCTTCTTAGATCGGGTTCATATCCTGGTTTGATAAGAATCATGAAGATATTGCCATATGTCCGAACAGGCTAATCTGGAATCATCTGGATAGAAAGTGGGATATCTTCTCTTACTCACAACTCCTATGAGATTTATTCAACTTCCTGGTTATTCTCCACTGATTAGTGGTTTCCAAATAAAGCTTCTTATATATTGGTTCATCCTGGTTGATAAGAATCATGAAGATATTGCCATATGTCCGAACAGGCTAATCTGGAATCATCTGGATAGAAAGTGGGATATTCTTCTACTCACAACTCCTATGAGATTTATTCAACTTCCTGGTTATTCTCCACTGATTAGTGGTTCCAAATAAAGCTTCTTAAGAGTGGTTCATCCTGGTTTGATAAGAATCATGAAGATATGCCATTATGTCCGAACAGGCTAATCTGGAATCATCTGGATAGAAAGTGGGATATCTTTGCTTCACAACACTTATGAGATTTTTTTGAACTTCCTGGTGTATTCTCCTACTGTTATACTGATTAGTGGTTCCAAATAAGCTTCTTAGATCGTGGTTCATCCTGGTTTTGATAAGAATCATGAAGATATTGCCATAGTCCGAACAGGCTAATCTGGAATCATCTGGATAGAAAGTGGGATATCTTCTTACTCACAACTCCTATGAGATTTATTCAACTTCCTGGTTATTCCTCCACTGATTAGTGGTTCCAAATAAAGCTTCTTAGATCGTGGTTCATCCTGGTTTGATAAGAATCATGAAGATAATTGCATATGTCCGAACAGGCTAAATCTGGAAATCATCTGGATAGAAAGTGGGATATCTTCTTACTCACAACTCCTATGAGATTTATTCAACTTCCTGGTTATTCTCCACTGATTAGTGGTTCCAAATCAAGCTTCTTAGATCGTTGGTTCATCCTGGTTTGATAAGAATCATGAAGATATTGCCATATGTCCGAACAGGCTAATCTGGAATCATCTGGATAGAAAGTGGGATATCTTCTTACTCACAACTCCTATGAGATTTATTCAACTTCCTGGTTATTCTCCACTGATTAGTGGTTCCAAATAAAGCTTCTAGATCGTGGTTCATCCTGGTTTGATAAGAATCATGAAGATATTGCCATATGTCCGAACAGGCTAATCTGGAATCATCTGGATAGAAAGTGGGATATCTTCTTACTCACAACTCCTATGAGATTTATTCAACTTCCTGGTTATTCTCCACTGATTAGTGGTTCCAAATAAAGCTTCTTAGATCGTGGTTCATCCTGGTTTGATAAGAATCATGAAGATATTGGCATATGTCCGAACAGGCTAATCTGGAATCATCTGGATAGAAGGTGGGATATCTTCTTCTTCACAACACTTATGAGATTTATTCAACTTCCTGGTTATTCTCCACTGATTAGTGGTTCCAAATAAAGCTTCTTAGATCGTGGTTCATCCTGGTTTGATAAGAATCATGAAGATAATGGCATATGTCCGAACAGGCTAATCTGGAATCATCTGGATAGAAAGTGGGATATCTTCTTACTCACAACTCTTATGAGATTTATTCAACTTCCTGGTTATTCTCCACTGATTAGTGGTTCCAAATAAAGCTTCTTAGATCGTGGTTCATCCTGGTTTGATAAGAATCATGAAGATAATGGCATATGTCCGAACAGGCTAATCTGGAATCATCTGGATAGAAAGTGGGATATCTTCTTACTCACAACTCCTATGAGATTTATTCAACTTCCTGGTTATTCTCCACTGATTAGTGGTTCCAAATAAAGCTTCTTAGATCGTGGTTCATCCTGGTTTGATAAGAATCATGAAGATATTGCCATATGTCCGAACAGGCTAATCTGGAATCATCTGGATAGAAAGTGGGATATCTTCTTACTCACAACTCCTATGAGATTTATTCAACTTCCTGGTTATTCTCCACTGATTAGTGGTTCCAAATAAAGCTTCTTAGATCGTGGTTCATCCTGGTTTGATAAGAATCATGAAGATATTGCCATATGTCCGAACAGGCTAATCTGGAATCATCTGGATAGAAAGTGGGATATCTTCTTACTCACAACTCCTATGAGATTTATTCAACTTCCTGGTTATTCTCCACTGATTAGTGGTTCCAAATAAAGCTTCTTAGATCGTGGTTCATCCTGGTTTGATAAGAATCATGAAGATATTGCCATATGTCCGAACAGGCTAATCTGGAATCATCTGGATAGAAAGTGGGATATCTTCTTACTCACAACTCCTATGAGATTTATTCAACTTCCTGGTTATTCTCCACTGATTAGTGGTTCCAAATAAAGCTTCTTAGATCGTGGTTCATCCTGGTTTGATAAGAATCATGAAGATATTGGCATATGTCCGAACAGGCTAATCTGGAATCATCTGGATAGAAAGTGGGATATCTTCTTACTCACAACTTATGAGATTTATTCAACTTCCTGGTTATTCTCCACTGATTAGTGGTTCCAAATAAAGCTTCTTAGATCGTGGTTCATCCTGGTTTGATAAGAATCATGAAGATATTGCCATATGTCCGAACAGGCTAATCTGGAATCATCTGGATAGAAAGTGGGATATCTTCTTACTCACAACTCCTATGAGATTTATTCAACTTCCTGGTTATTCTCCACTGATTAGTGGTTCCAAATAAAGCTTCTTAGATCGTGGTTCATCCTGGTTTGATAAGAATCATGAAGATATTGCCATATGTCCGAACAGGCTAATCTGGAATCATCTGGATAGAAAGTGGGATATCTTCTTACTCACAACTCCTATGAGATTTATTCAACTTCCTGGTTATTCTCCACTGATTAGTGGTTCCAAATAAAGCTTCTTAGATCGTGGTTCATCCTGGTTTGATAAGAATCATGAAGATATTGCCATATGTCCGAACAGGCTAATCTGGAATCATCTGGATAGAAAGTGGGATATCTTCTTACTCACAAATCCTATGAGATTTATTCAACTTCCTGGTTATTCTCCACTGATTAGTGGTTCCAAATAAAGCTTCTTAGATCGTGGTTCATCCTGGTTTGATAAGAATCATGAAGATATTGCCATATGTCCGAACAGGCTAATCTGGAATCATCTGGATAGAAAGTGGGATATCTTCTTACTCACAACTCCTATGAGATTTATTCAACTTCCTGGTTATTCTCCACTGATTAGTGGTTCCAAATAAAGCTTCTTAGATCGTGGTTCATCCTGGTTTGATAAGAATCATGAAGATATTGCCATATGTCCGAACAGGCTAATCTGGAATCATCTGGATAGAAAGTGGGATATCTTCTTACTCACAACTCCTATGAGATTTATTCAACTTCCTGGTTATTCTCCACTGATTAGTGGTTCCAAATAAAGCTTCTTAGATCGTGGTTCATCCTGGTTTGATAAGAATCATGAAGATATTGCCATATGTCCGAACAGGCTAATCTGGAATCATCTGGATAGAAAGTGGGATATCTTCTTACTCACAACTCCTATGAGATTTATTCAACTTCCTGGTTATTCTCCACTGATTAGTGGTTCCAAATAAAGCTTCTTAGATCGTGGTTCATCCTGGTTTGATAAGAATCATGAAGATATTGCCATATGTCCGAACAGGCTAATCTGGAATCATCTGGATAGAAAGTGGGATATCTTCTTACTCACAACTCCTATGAGATTTATTCAACTTCCTGGTTATTCTCCACTGATTAGTGGTTCCAAATAAAGCTTCTTAGATCGTGGTTCATCCTGGTTTGATAAGAATCATGAAGATATGCCATATGTCCGAACAGGCTAATCTGGAATCATCTGGATAGAAAGTGGGATATCTTCTTACTCACAACTCCTATGAGATTTATTCAACTTCCTGGTTATTCTCCACTGATTAGTGGTTCCAAATAAAGCTTCTTAGATCGTGGTTCATCCTGGTTTGATAAGAATCATGAAGATATTGCCATATGTCCGAACAGGCTAATCTGGAATCATCTGGATAGAAAGTGGGATATCTTCTTACTCACAACTCCTATGAGATTTATTCAACTTCCTGGTTATTCTCCACTGATTAGTGGTTCCAAATAAAGCTCTTAGATCGTGGTTCATCCTGGTTTGATAAGAATCATGAAGATAATGGCATATGTCCGAACAGGCAAATCTAGAATCATCTGGATAGAAGGTGGGATATCTTCTTGCTCACAATGTTGAAATGTGGTGAGAAGAGATGAGGAGAGTGATGAGAATAAAGAGGAGAAGAGAAGAAGAGTAACTTGTGAAAAGTTACCATGCAGTAAAAATAAAATTACTGCATGGTAAAAGAGGTAAATGCAAGTGTGAGAAGGTTAAAATGAAACTATGGAACACTTGGGTTGAGAAAGAAGGAAAGCACAGTGATCTAACCAAAGGAAGAGAGGCGCGCCATCCTTGTTACCGTTTGTGGATAAGGTTTTGCTTTACAGGCTGGTTAAAGCAAAGCAAAGCATGTAAAGCATCTCAGCCTAGTGTTTAGAATAGTGGTTTGACCTCACATGCTTGTAATAGTGGGTTAGCTTGCGCAAACCCTCTTTAGCTCTCTCCTTTATATTGTAATCTCTTCACTTAATGAAATCATACTTTGAGTCTTACTCTCTCTCTCTCTAGTTCATCATGTCGACATCTCTCCCCTCTAGTTACTATTGAATCTCAAAACCAAATCTCTCCTAATCTGCTCTTAATCTCTTATTCTCTCTTCTAATCTCTCATTAATCTCTCAATACACATTCTATTCTCTAAAATCTCATGGTATCAGAGCCAGGTTGGCTTTGGTATTGAGAGAAACCTCATTTTCATTCCGCAAATCTTGTGTTCTTGTTGCCTTATCTCTCTCTTGTGTTCTTGGTGATTCGGGAAGACTTGTTACTATACTAAAGGTATTATTGGAGCTTATCCGAGAGTCTGTGTGGTCTTGAGGTTGAGTTCTGGTGGTTCTTCAAGCGTGGTTGCAAGATAGAAGCTTTTCAGGTCACGTGTGATACAAGCAAGAGAAGATGGAGGGAAACAACTACAGCAAGCTCGTTACAGTTCCGGTTCAGCTCAAGGGAGGTTCAAACTATCTCTTGTGGTCTAGGTTGGTGAAAACCGCCATTGGAAGGCTAGGGCTATGGGATCACATCACTGATGATGAACCAAAGCCAGTGGCTAAGCAAACTGAAGAAGGTGAGAAGGGAAAAGCTCTCGCGGATGCTGAGGAGAAGAAGTGGATCCAAGAGGACTTGATGGTGCTTTCCGTGCTGCAAGGATCTCTAGAGGTACCTCTTCTTGAAGCCTACAGCTACTGCGAGACTCCCAAACACCTATGGGATACTCTCATGAAGACTTTTGGGAATGTTTCCAACATTAGCCGTGTGTTTGAGTTGAAGAGAGCCATTAACTCCATGAAGCAAGATGGAGGGGAGCTTACCAAACACATGGGGAAGTTTGGATCTTTATGGTCCGAGCTTGAAAGCTTAAGACCCAACACCACTGACATGTCGGCTCTCATGGAGAGAAGAGAACAAGATCAGGTGTTTGGGCTATTGATGACACTTGATCCTTGCTACAAAGATGTCATCAAGCATATCTTAAGGTCGCCTACTCTCCCAAGCATGGAGGAAGTGTGTGCACAACTTCAGAAAGAGGAGGGATCTCTTGGACTCTTTGGAGGAAAGGGTGATCTTACCATGGCTCATCAGGCAGAGGAGATGCAAGCCAACAAGGCTGCATATAATGGCAAGAAGTATGAGAAGTATGAAGGGAACTGTGAGCATTGCAAGAAGTCGGGTCACAAGAAGAATCAGTGTTGGTTACTCCACCCCCACCTGAAGCCGAGCAAGTTCAACAAAGATAGAGAAGCCAAGGCAAACCTTTCTACTGAAGCAACTGGTGCTAGTTCATCCGGGGCTGGTCCAACTGTGAATGTGGGTGAAAGTGAAGGAAGAGCTATGGCTTCTCATCAGCTAAGTGGCAAGGGGTTGGACCAGGAGTTGATCACTAAGGCTGACATTGCATCACTCATCCGAGCCCTCAATGTTAGAATTGAGAATTATATGATGAGAGATTGATGAGTTTAGTTGAGAGTTAAGCAAAGGAGAGAATGAGAAACATATTGCGAGAGAGAGAATGAGAAGGATGAATTGGTTTCCTTGATTTACTTTGGTTCAGATACAAGTCTATAAATAGACTAAGACAAACATTAAACAAAGACAAGTTGAGAAGCATAAAGGAATAAACAAATAGGGTCTGAACCGCGCAGGGCTCGTTCAGCATGGTGAGAAAGGGACAGGTGATAAACGGCTCTCTTCTTCTTAACTTCACCCGTGACTCTTCTTCCTTCAACTCCAACGTCTCTTTGATCCCTTGTCGACATTCCCATATGTTTAAATCTATTTGAAGCTGCCCTCCTTCTCAAGTAGACCAGTGACTTGTCTTCTAGGGTAAGTTAGGTCTCTCTTGACCTAACTGTACGGACAAGCTCACTTGCTCTTCCTTGATCACTCTGGTTGCTTTACTTCTTCATTGTCATCATACTTGTCTTGTTTATTGCTTCATCTCAACACTCAAGGAATCTGGTAACAAAGATAACCATACTCTTGGTTACTCTTATGCTGCTCATACATTGCCTATTACAATGCCTGATGTCTCTGATAAGATATTAGGACTGCTAGGAAGCATCTTAAAAGGAAATGAATCATCTAGGACTAATGTTGCTAGAAATGTGCATAAACCATTGATCATTGATTCTGGTGCATCTCATCACATGATTTGTGATGTTAAGTTGATAAAAGACATTGAACCTGCTCATGGCCATGTTATGATTGCCAATGGTGATCGGATCCCTATTAGAGGCATTGGCAAACTGAAACTGTTTAGTAAGGATTCTAAAGCATTTTTCATGCCTGAGTTCACTTCAAATCTTTTATCTGTGAAAAGATGCACTAATGATCTTCAATGCAATGTTATCTTTAGTCCTAATGATGTGAAGTTTCAGGATATTAAAAGCAGTAAGTTGATTGGGCAAGGAGCTACCAAAGGAGACCTTTATATGCTGGAAGACCTTGATCCCATTTCTAGTTCTTTTGTTTCTTTTAATTCTGTTTCTTCCCTCAGTAAGGATGCATTGTGGCATGCTAGACTAGGTCATCCTCATGATAGGGCTTTAAGCATTATGTTACCAGGTGTCATGTTTAAGAATAAGGAGTGTGAGGCATGTATTTTGGGTAAACATTGTAAGACTGTGTTTCAAAGATCTTCTACTATCTATGAAAGTTGTTTTGATTTGATTCACTCTGATGTTTGGACTGCTCCTTGTTTCTCTCGTGATGGTTATAGATATTATGTCACCTTCATTGATGAAAAATCCAAATACACCTGGTTAACACTCATTAAATCAAAGGATAGGGTTCTTGATGCTTTTAAAAATTTTCAAAGCTATGTAACTAACCATTATCATGCCAAGATTAAGATTTTCAGGTCTGATAATGGTGGAGAGTATACAAGCCATGCATTTCGAGATCACCTAGCTCATCATGGGATATTACACCAAACTAGCTGCCCTTATACACCACAACAGAATGGTGTAGCTGAGAGGAAGAACAGGCACCTCATGGAGGTGGCTCGGTCACTAATGTTCCACAAGAGTGTTCCAAAGAGGTATTGGAGTGATGCTGTTATATCTGCTTGTTATCTGATCAACAGGATGCCAACCAGAATACTTCAAGATCAATCTCCTTTTGAGGTTCTCAACAAGAGTAAACCAAGCCTGGATCATCTGAGGACATTTGGGTGTGTGTGCTATGTACTGGTACCCGGGGAGCTGAGAAACAAACTAGAACATAAGAGCACCAAGGCTATGCTTATTGGTTACTCAACTAGTCAGAAAGGATACAAATGCTTTGATCCTGATGCTAGAAGAGTCTTGGTGTCTCGGGATGTCAAGTTTATGGAGGAGCAAGGGTATTATGATGGGAAGAATTGGGAAGAACTAGAGGATCTATCCCAACCATCAGACAGAGCTGCTAGCTTGAGAAACATTTTTGAGGGTCTTGGCATTGGAGTGTCCCAGGATCAGAGTAGGCAACAAGAACCTACACCAGTTACTGCTGAAGAACCATCCCACTTTCATCATGAGGGGGGAAGTGAATCAGAAGCAAGAAGTCAAGAAGATCAAGGCATTGGTGCTGAAGGTCTAGAAGAACAAAGCTCTGATTCTCCTGACCAAAGTGGAGAGGATTCAGCAAGAAGAGATCAGGAAGCTGGAGAACCAGTTCAGATACAAGAAGAAGAAGCTAGTGAGGAACAAGTAGCAGTTCCTTTGAGGAGAAGCACACGGGTGAGAAGAGATGCTTCCAACTGGGTAAACACAAGAGTGTACTACAATGCCCAGGCTGTGGAGCATCCCTCTCAAGCTGTGTGTTCCTTTGCTGAGTTCCCGGAAGAACATTGTGCCTTTCAAGTAAGCTTAGATGAGAGCTATGTGCCAAGAAGCTATGAAGAAGCAATGTTGATTCAAGAGTGGAGGGATTCAGTCAATGCTGAGGCAGATGCCATGATCAAGAATGATACATGGTATGAAAGCAAGTTACCTAAGGGGAAGAGGGCAGTATCATGCAAATGGATCTTTACCATAAAGTATTTACCTAATGGTAAGATAGATAGGAGGAAGACTAGACTGGTGGCAAGAGGCTTTACACAAACCTATGGTGAGGATTACATAGACACATTTGCTCCAGTCGCCAAGCTTCATACTATCAGAGTAGTGCTATCACTTGCTGTCAACCTTGAGTGGGATCTATGGCAAATGGATGTGAAGAATGCCTTTCTTCAGGGGGAGCTTGAAGATGAAGTCTACATGTTACCACCACCAGGAATGGAAGGGATGGTAAAACCAGGAAATGTGTTAAGACTGAAGAAGGCTATCTATGGGTTGAAGCAATCACCAAGGGCTTGGTATCACAAGCTCAGCACCACTCTGAATGGTAAAGGATTCAGAAAGTGTGAGTTGGATCACACACTCTTCACCTTGGTTACACCAGGAGGTATCATTGTTATTCTTGTATATGTTGATGATATTATCATCACTGGTTCTGATAAAACAGGTATACAAGAAACCAAGGAGTATCTCAAGTCTGTCTTTGACATAAAAGACTTGGGAGAGATGAAATATTTTCTTGGGATTGAGTTATGCAGGTCTAAGGAAGGCTTATTTATATCTCAAAGAAAATATGCACTTGATCTTTTGAAAGATGCAGGTGCTTATGGAGGAAAGACAGCAAAGATGCCCATGGAAGATGGGTACAAGATTCCAAGAGAGGGGGAGATGGAAGATAGCAAGCCAT
>NW_026618951.1:0-10308 GCF_000801105.2 Raphanus sativus
GGATGAACCACGATCTAAGAAGCTTTATTTGGAACCACTAATCAGTGGAGAATAACCAGGAAGTTGAATAAATCTCGTAGGAGTTGTTAAACTGAAGTGTTGATAGTGAAGAGAAGCTCAAGGGAAGACTTATGAAGCTATTGGAGACTTTGGGAGGTTTAGTATAATAGTGAATAGTGTGGAGACACTATTCACTATTTGAAGAATCACTATACACTATTGAGAGACTTGGATCACAAGGCAAAGTGTATAGTGACCAAGAGAGGTTTATGCATCACGCAAGGACTAAGGGAAGAAGCAAGCAAGGAGTTACTGTTAGTGACCGTTTGTAGATAAGGTTTCTTATCTACTCAGCTCAGCCAGACTTGACCAGGCTGTAAAGTAGGCGCGCCACTCTCTTCCTTTGACCAAGCGTGTATGCAACCATAGCCATGTATTCCTGTTGACTCCACATGCTTTGTATAGTGATTAGGAAGCCCTAGTAGTCGATCTCTTCATCTATTTAAACACTTGTAGTCACGACCAGAGAACTTATGAAATAAGAAACACATTTTCTCTTAAGCTTTGCAACAATGGTTACATAATCTCTCTTTACAAACAAACTCTCTCTTCTCGGATTCTCTCTATTTCTCTTCTATTCTCTCAATACCAATCTTATTCTCTAAAACTTTTATGGTATCAGAGCCAGGTTGGCTTTGGTATTGAGATCTGGGTTTGTGTTCTTCAGTTCGATTCAAGTAAAAATTCAAAAGTGTTCTTGGCGGGAAGAAAAACATGGAGGATAACTACAACAACAACAAGGTGATCTCGGTTCCGGTTGCTCTCAAGGGAGGAAGCAACTACTTGCTGTGGTCTAGGCTGGTGAAAACAGCTATTGGGAGGCTAGGGCTTTGGAGTCACATCACGGATGAAGCTCAAACGAAGCCAGTGGCCAAGGAAAATGAAGATGAGACTGAAAAGGAGAAAGCTTTAGCTGAGTACAAGCGATGGGTGAAAGATGATCTTATGGTGCTATCCGTGCTTCAGGGATCTCTTGAGCTGCATCTCCTTGAAGCCTACAGCTACTGCGAGACTCCTAAGCATCTATGGGAGGTGCTTCAAAAGACTTATGGTAACAAAACAAATCTAAGTCGTGTGTTTGAGTTGAAAGGAGCTATCAATGCTCTTGTTCAAGATGGTGAGGAGTTCGCCAAGCACTTGGGGAAGTTCAGAGCTCTTTGGAACGAGCTGGAGGGCTTGAGACCCAACACTACTGATCAAGACACACTCGCGGAGAGAAGGGAGCAAGATCAAGTGTTCGGGCTTATGATGACATTGGATCCGGCCTACAAGGATGTGATAGCACACATCTTGAGGTCTCCTACACTTCCATCCATGGAAGAAGTGTGCGCGCAGCTACAGAAGGAAGAGGGATCTATTGGTCTCTTTGGAGGGAAGAAGGAGCTTTCCTTGGCACACAAGGCTGAAGAAGTGCAAGCTAACAAGGCTATGTACAAAGGAGGAGATAGAAAATATGGTGAGAGGTTCTCGGGTGATTGTGATCATTGCAAGAAGACAGGCCATAGGAAGAGCCAGTGCTGGGTCTTACACCCACACCTCAAACCAGTGAAGTTCACAAAAGGTGGAGATGCAAGAGCTAACCTTTCTGCTGAAGCAAATGGAGCTGGCCCATCCGGAGCTAGTCCAAGTGTGAAGGTGGGTGAAAGCGAGGGTAAAGCCATGGCATCACAACAATTGGGCAGTAAGAGTGGAGACAATGAAACCATAAGGAGGTCTGACATCGAGTCCCTCATCAAAGCTCTTAAGGAGTCTGGTAACACACTCGGAAACACTCTTGGTTACTCATATAATGCTCATCTTGTATCTGGTGTTCCTGATAGGTTGCTAGACATGATTGAGCATGCTTGTAGTCCTGAAAAAGCCTTGAATGTTTCTAATAAGTTGCTAGAAGTGATTGAAAGCTTGCGGACTAGAAATGATCATCCTAGGACTCATATTGCTCAAAACATGAATAAGCCTTTGATTATTGATTCAGGTGCATCTCATCACATGATAAGTGATTGTAAGCTCATTAAAGATTTAGAACCGGCTCAAGGGCATGTTATGATTGCTAATGGTGCTAGGATTCCTATCAAAGGAGTTGGAAAACTCAAGTTGTTTGATAGGGATTCTAAAGCCTTTTACATGCCCGAGTTCACTTCTAATCTTTTATCTGTGAAAAGATGCACTAATGATCTTCAATGCAATGTTATTTTCACTCCTAATGAGGTTATGTTTCAGGATATTGAGAGTAGAAAGCTCATTGGACAAGGGGTTACCAAGGGAGAGCTTTATCTACTTCAAGACACTTTACCCATTTCTAGTTCCTGTTGTTCTTTCAATTCGGTTTCTTCTAATAATGATGCATTGTGGCATGCTAGACTAGGTCATCCTCACCTTAGAGCTTTAAACTTGATGTTACCAGGTGTTGTTTTTCAAAACAATGATTGTGAAGCTTGTATTTTGGGAAAACATTGTAAAACTGTGTTTCAAAGATCAACTACTGTTTATGAAAATTGTTTTGATTTAATCCACTCTGATGTGTGGACATCTCCTTGTTTATCCAGAGATGGATACAAGTACTATGTCACCTTCATTGATGAGAAATCGAAATACACCTGGATAACTCTCATTAAAACAAAGGATAGGGTGATAGATGCATTCAAGAATTTTCATGACTATGTGACTAACCAATATAATGCCAAGATCAAGATTTTCAGGTCTGATAATGGTGGAGAGTACATAGGTCATGCCTTTAAAGACTATCTGTCCAAACATGGGATCTTGCATCAAACTAGCTGCCCTTACACACCACAACAGAATGGTGTGGCTGAGAGGAAGAACCGGCATCTGATGGAAGTTGCACGAGCTCTTATGTTTCAAACGAGTGTACCAAAGAGATATTGGAGTGATGCTGTCTTAGCAGCTTGCTACTTGATCAACAGAACACCAACCAAGATACTAAAGGATCAAGCACCTTTTGAGGTACTTAACAAGAACAAACCAGTGCTAGATCACTTGAGAGTATTTGGTTGTGTGTGTTATGTGCTGGTACCAGGAGAAACAAGGAACAAGCTTGAAGCAAAGAGCTCTAAGGCAATGTTTATTGGGTACTCTACATCCCAAAAGGGATACAAGTGCTATGATCCGGATGCAAGAAGAGTACTGATCTCCAGAGATGTTAAGTTCATGGAGGAGAAAGGATATTATCAAGGCAAGAATTGGGAGGAGCTAGAAGAACTAGCTAGACCATCTGATAGAGCAGCCAGTCTACGGATGATATTTGAAGGACTTGGGATAGGAGTGACCCAGGATCAAGGGAGGCAACACACACCTCCTACAAATGGAACTGAAGAACCCACTCATCTTGATCATGAGGGAGGCAATACACCTGAAGCTGGAGGTCAAGGAGATCAAAGTTCAGGCAGTGGTCATGATCAAGTTGAGATGGGAGAAGGAAATGAAAGTCAGTCTGAGCAAGAGGATCAGACTCAACAAGAAGAAACGAGTGGAGTTCAAGAGGTACAATCAGAACCAGTGCAAGAAGTTCAACAAGTACCTGTCTTAAGGAGAAGCACACGGCAAAGGAGAGATGCTTCCAACTGGGTAAACACGAGAGTGTACTACAATGCCCAGGCTGTGGAGCATCCCTCTCAAGCTGTGTGCTCGTTTGCTGAGTTTCCAGAAGAGCATTGTGCCTTTCAAGTAAGCTTGGATGAAAGTTATGTTCCAAGAAGCTATGAAGAAGCAATGCTAATACAAGAATGGAGAGATTCAGTCAATGCTGAGGCAGATGCTATGATTAAAAATGATACTTGGTATGAGAGTGAACTACCTAAAGGAAAGAAGGCAGTGACTAGTAAGTGGATCTTCACCATCAAGTATCTTCCAAATGGCAAGATAGATAGGCGCAAGACCAGACTAGTTGCAAGAGGGTTCACTCAGACATGGGGAGAAGATTATATAGATACATTTGCTCCTGTTGCTAAGCTCCATACAATCCGGGTTGTGCTATCACTAGCTGTGAACCTAGAGTGGGAGTTGTGGCAAATGGATGTCAAGAATGCTTTCTTGCAAGGAGAGCTTGAAGATGAGGTCTATATGCTTCCACCTCCTGGTCTTGAACACTTAGTGAAGAAAGGGAATGTTTTGAGATTGAAGAAGGCTATCTATGGTCTCAAGCAATCACCTAGAGCTTGGTACCATAAGTTAAGCACCACACTGAATGGAAGAGGTTTCAGGAAGTGTGAACTCGATCATACCCTCTTCACTTTGGTTACACCATCAGGTATCATTGTAATCCTTGTATATGTGGATGATATTATCATTACTGGTTCTGATAAAGCAGGTATCAAGGAAACTAAGGACTTTCTCAAATCTGTTTTTGAGATTAAAGACTTGGGAGAGATGAAATATTTCCTTGGAATTGAGTTATGTAGATCCAAGGAAGGCTTGTTCATCTCTCAAAGGAAATATACACTTGATCTCTTGAAAGATGCAGGTGCATATGGAGGCAAGGTAGCTAAGATGCCCATGGAGGATGGGTACAAGGTTCCACGTGAGGGGGAGATTGAAGATAGCAAGCCATTCCATGATCCAAAGCTTTATAGAAAGCTTGTAGGTAAGTTGATTTACTTAACCATCACACGGCCTGACATTTGTTTTGCTGTGAATCAGGTGAGTCAACATATGCAAACACCAAAGGAGCATCACTGGCGTATGGTGGAAAGGCTGTTGATGTATCTGAATGGAACTCAAGGTCTTGGTGTTTGGATGGGTTGCAACAAAAGCACTGAAGTGGTGGGCTACTGTGATGCTGATTGGGCAGGAGACCGAGTTGATAGAAGATCAACTACTGGCTATTGCACTTTCATTGGTGGGAACTTGGTTACTTGGAAGAGTAAGAAGCAGAAGGTGGTCTCTTGCTCTAGTGCAGAAGCTGAGTATAGAGCTATGCTGAAGCTTACAAATGAGCTGGTGTGGATCAAAGGGATTCTGAAGCACTTGGAGATTGATCAAGCTACACCAATGACTATGCATTGTGATAACCAAGCAGCTATTCACATTGCATCCAACTCAGTGTTCCATGAGAGGACCAAGCACATAGAGGTTGATTGCCACAAGGTTAGGCAGATGATTGTGCTCGGAGTAACCTTACCTTGCTACACAAGGAGTGAAGATCAGTTGGCTGATGTGTTCACCAAAGCAGCTAGGCAGAAGACAATGGAGTCCATACATATCAGACTAGGACTCATTGATCTTTCTCCTAGCCGGAGCTGATCCCCTTAGCTATGGAACTCTCACTCTTTTTCCCTCATCAAGGTTTTGTCCCACTGGGTTTTCCTTGGTGAGGTTTTTAATGAGGAGAGTTTCATGGCTTTCCAAGCTTGACTTGTTCCATATGGTCAAGCTTGAGGGGGAGTGTTAAACTGAAGTGTATAAATGGTGAGGAGGAGTTCAGGATGAGTCTATGAAGCTAAGGGATCATTTGGGAGAAGTGGTGTAATAGTAAATAGTGTCATGACAACTATTTACTATTACAAAGTACTATACACTATTTGGGAGACTTGGAACACAAGTGAAGTGCAAGATCGACCAAAGGAGTGAGATAGGCGCGCTTAAGGTCTAAGAGGAAGAGTGGAACTGTTAGTGACCGTTTAAGGATAAGGTTTCTTATCCTTAACCAAAGCAAAAGCAAGACAGGCTGTAAAGAGAACTGCGCAGCTCTTCTTCCCTTGACCAGGCGTGTGTGCATTCTGAGCCATGTATCTCTTTGACTTCACATGCTTTCAATAGTATCCTGAAAGCCCTAGTCTATGCTTTCCTTTCCTTTATATACTGATGTATTGTCGATCCTTGAGAGCTATGAAATAAGAAACACTTTTCTCTTAAGCTTTGCAACAATGGTTACATAATTTCTCTTTACTCTCTTCTCGGATTCTCTTCATTTCTCTTCTATTCTCTCAATACCAATCTTATTCTCTAAAATCATATTAGTTTTAACATGTCCTGGTTTGATGTTCTCAATTAATCAGAAGATAATCATATGTCCGAACAGGCTAATCTGGAATCATCTGGATAGAAAGTGGGATATCTTCTTACTCACAACCTCCTATGAGATTTATTCAACTTCCTGGTTATTCTCCACTGATTAGTGGTTCCAAATAAAGCTTCTTAGATCGTGGTTCATCCTGGTTTGATAAGAATCATGAAGATATTGCCATATGTCCGAACAGGCTAATCTGGAATCATCTGGATAGAAAGTGGGATATCTTCTTACTCACAACTCCTATGAGATTTATTCAACTTCCTGGTTATTCTCCACTGATTAGTGGTTCCAAATAAAGCTTCTTAGATCGTGGTTCATCCTGGTTTGATAAGAATCATGAAGATATTGCCATATGTCCGAACAGGCTAATCTGGAATCATCTGGATAGAAAGTGGGATATCTTCTTACTCACAACTCCTATGAGATTTATTCAACTTCCTGGTTATTCTCCACTGATTAGTGGTTCCAAATAAAGCTTCTTAGATCGTGGTTCATCCTGGTTTGATAAGAATCATGAAGATATTGCCATATGTCCGAACAGGCTAATCTGGAATCATCTGGATAGAAAGTGGGATATCTTCTTACTCACAACTCCTATGAGATTTATTCAACTTCCTGGTTATTCTCCACTGATTAGTGGTTCCAAATAAAGCTTCTTAGATCGTGGTTCATCCTGGTTTGATAAGAATCATGAAGATATTGCCATATGTCCGAACAGGCTAATCTGGAATCATCTGGATAGAAAGTGGGATATCTTCTTACTCACAACTCCTATGAGATTTATTCAACTTCCTGGTTATTCTCCACTGATTAGTGGTTCCAAATAAAGCTTCTTAGATCGTGGTTCATCCTGGTTTGATAAGAATCATGAAGATATTGCCATATGTCCGAACAGGCTAATCTGGAATCATCTGGATAGAAAGTGGGATATCTTCTTACTCACAACTCCTATGAGATTTATTCAACTTCCTGGTTATTCTCCACTGATTAGTGGTTCCAAATAAAGCTTCTTAGATCGTGGTTCATCCTGGTTTGATAAGAATCATGAAGATATTGCCATATGTCCGAACAGGCTAATCTGGAATCATCTGGATAGAAAGTGGGATATCTTCTTACTCACAACTCCTATGAGATTTATTCAACTTCCTGGTTATTCTCCACTGATTAGTGGTTCCAAATAAAGCTTCTTAGATCGTGGTTCATCCTGGTTTGATAAGAATCATGAAGATATTGCCATATGTCCGAACAGGCTAATCTGGAATCATCTGGATAGAAAGTGGGATATCTTCTTACTCACAACTCCTATGAGATTTATTCAACTTCCTGGTTATTCTCCACTGATTAGTGGTTCCAAATAAAGCTTCTTAGATCGTGGTTCATCCTGGTTTGATAAGAATCATGAAGATATTGCCATATGTCCGAACAGGCTAATCTGGAATCATCTGGATAGAAAGTGGGATATCTTCTTACTCACAACTCCTATGAGATTTATTCAACTTCCTGGTTATTCTCCACTGATTAGTGGTTCCAAATAAAGCTTCTTAGATCGTGGTTCATCCTGGTTTGATAAGAATCATGAAGATATTGCCATATGTCCGAACAGGCTAATCTGGAATCATCTGGATAGAAAGTGGGATATCTTCTTACTCACAACTCCTATGAGATTTATTCAACTTCCTGGTTATTCTCCACTGATTAGTGGTTCCAAATAAAGCTTCTTAGATCGTGGTTCATCCTGGTTTGATAAGAATCATGAAGATATTGCCATATGTCCGAACAGGCTAATCTGGAATCATCTGGATAGAAAGTGGGATATCTTCTTACTCACAACTCCTATGAGATTTATTCAACTTCCTGGTTATTCTCCACTGATTAGTGGTTCCAAATAAAGCTTCTTAGATCGTGGTTCATCCTGGTTTGATAAGAATCATGAAGATATTGCCATATGTCCGAACAGGCTAATCTGGAATCATCTGGATAGAAAGTGGGATATCTTCTTACTCACAACTCCTATGAGATTTATTCAACTTCCTGGTTATTCTCCACTGATTAGTGGTTCCAAATAAAGCTTCTTAGATCGTGGTTCATCCTGGTTTGATAAGAATCATGAAGATATTGCCATATGTCCGAACAGGCTAATCTGGAATCATCTGGATAGAAAGTGGGATATCTTCTTACTCACAACTCCTATGAGATTTATTCAACTTCCTGGTTATTCTCCACTGATTAGTGGTTCCAAATAAAGCTTCTTAGATCGTGGTTCATCCTGGTTTGATAAGAATCATGAAGATATTGCCATATGTCCGAACAGGCTAATCTGGAATCATCTGGATAGAAAGTGGGATATCTTCTTACTCACAACTCCTATGAGATTTATTCAACTTCCTGGTTATTCTCCACTGATTAGTGGTTCCAAATAAAGCTTCTTAGATCGTGGTTCATCCTGGTTTGATAAGAATCATGAAGATATTGCCATATGTCCGAACAGGCTAATCTGGAATCATCTGGATAGAAAGTGGGATATCTTCTTACTCACAACTCCTATGAGATTTATTCAACTTCCTGGTTATTCTCCACTGATTAGTGGTTCCAAATAAAGCTTCTTAGATCGTGGTTCATCCTGGTTTGATAAGAATCATGAAGATATTGCCATATGTCCGAACAGGCTAATCTGGAATCATCTGGATAGAAAGTGGGATATCTTCTTACTCACAACTCCTATGAGATTTATTCAACTTCCTGGTTATTCTCCACTGATTAGTGGTTCCAAATAAAGCTTCTTAGATCGTGGTTCATCCTGGTTTGATAAGAATCATGAAGATATTGCCATATGTCCGAACAGGCTAATCTGGAATCATCTGGATAGAAAGTGGGATATCTTCTTACTCACAACTCCTATGAGATTTATTCAACTTCCTGGTTATTCTCCACTGATTAGTGGTTCCAAATAAAGCTTCTTAGATCGTGGTTCATCCTGGTTTGATAAGAATCATGAAGATATTGCCATATGTCCGAACAGGCTAATCTGGAATCATCTGGATAGAAAGTGGGATATCTTCTTACTCACAACTCCTATGAGATTTATTCAACTTCCTGGTTATTCTCCACTGATTAGTGGTTCCAAATAAAGCTTCTTAGATCGTGGTTCATCCTGGTTTGATAAGAATCATGAAGATATTGCCATATGTCCGAACAGGCTAATCTGGAATCATCTGGATAGAAAGTGGGATATCTTCTTACTCACAACTCCTATGAGATTTATTCAACTTCCTGGTTATTCTCCACTGATTAGTGGTTCCAAATAAAGCTTCTTAGATCGTGGTTCATCCTGGTTTGATAAGAATCATGAAGATATTGCCATATGTCCGAACAGGCTAATCTGGAATCATCTGGATAGAAAGTGGGATATCTTCTTACTCACAACTCCTATGAGATTTATTCAACTTCCTGGTTATTCTCCACTGATTAGTGGTTCCAAATAAAGCTTCTTAGATCGTGGTTCATCCTGGTTTGATAAGAATCATGAAGATATTGCCATATGTCCGAACAGGCTAATCTGGAATCATCTGGATAGAAAGTGGGATATCTTCTTACTCACAACTCCTATGAGATTTATTCAACTTCCTGGTTATTCTCCACTGATTAGTGGTTCCAAATAAAGCTTCTTAGATCGTGGTTCATCCTGGTTTGATAAGAATCATGAAGATATGCCATATGTCCGAACAGGCTAATCTGGAATCATCTGGATAGAAAGTGGGATATCTTCTACTCACAACTCCTATGAGATTTATTCAACTTCCTGGTTATTCTCCACTGATTAGTGGTTCCAAATAAAGCTTCTTAGATCGTGTTCATCCTGGTTTGATAAGAATCATGAAGATTGCCATATGTCCGAACAGGCTAATCTGGAATCATCTGGATAGAAGGTGGGATATCTTCTTTCAACAACACTTATGAGATTTATTCAACTTCCTGGTTATTCTCCACTGATTAGTGGTTCCAAATAAAGCTTTAGATCGTGGTTCATCCTGGTTTGATAAGAATCATGAAGATATGCCATATGTCCGAACAGGCTAATCTGGAATCATCTGGATAGAAGTGGGATATCTTCTTACTCACAACTCCTATGAGATTTATTCAACTTCCTGGTTATTCTCCACTGATTAGTGGTTCCAAATGCTGAATAAATAAAGGTTGACCAGAAGAAGAAGCTGGTTGAT
>NW_026618952.1:0-10304 GCF_000801105.2 Raphanus sativus
CAGAACTACTTCAGAAAATCAAATGCTTGGAAGATGAACTTGAAAAACAAATACTTTGATAACCTTTGTTTGTCTTTCTAAATTTGTTCTGAACATGGAAGAAAATACCGCGTACTTATAAAAAAATACCACGTACTCGATGCAAATATTGTTTTCCTAATTATTTTCACATTTCTTCTCATGTATTGCACTTTTCCTTTGAGCATGTTACACAAATTTTGTTAAGTCTTTTTATAAGAGTATAGCGTCTTTATTTTTAATAAGTGTTTTGGTGTTTAAATCTCACTCGTTGACTTTAGAAATCACAAGCATTTATGAGTGTCTTATTATACGAGTAGGAAATCTTTATACGAGATTTGTAGTTTGAAAAATAAGCAAACACATGGCCAAATCACAGCTTTAAATTACTTTCAGCAATTTATTTGACAGTTCACTGTTATACTCTCGACTTATCCCTCTCGCTCACATGATAAGATCATAACCATAAATCATAACCAAAGTAAACCAAGAGTGACGTGGTCTGAGATGTGTCTCCTATATTCTGGGATTGTTTCCCACTTCTTCACGTTCCCTATTTGTTTAGTAGGCAGTTATCAGTTGTACTTTCTATTGTATTTAAGAGACTATTGTCTTATGAAAAGATATGAAAAGAAAATTGGAGTAAACTTTGTGTTCTTGTTCTCTTAAGTCTTTGGGACCTATCATCACACTCTCCTGAAACGAATTCAACTAGCAAGAACAATGGTTTTGGTTAATCTTCACACCGATGGTCAACCAATTATCATCAACAGATACCTGTTGACCTGGTACTTGCTACGCATGAGAGATCAAACAAGAAACCGACAATCTCAACCGGTCCTTGGTTTACCGGGTATTAACACACTGGGTGAAGACCATGGCTTGCAGAACCAAGAGCAGGAAAGGGAAGAATGGGTGATTTCGGTAAAAGGTAAGATGGAGCAAGCAATAAGAAACGGTTCCACAACAAGTTGGGACAAGCTCTGTATTTATAGAGTTCCACTTCACCTGCAAGAGAACGACAAGAAGTCCTACTTCCCTCAAACCGTCTCGCTGGGTCCGTACCATCATGGCAGCAAACATCTTCTGCCCATGCAGTTTCACAAGTGGCGTGCTGTTAACATGATCATGGCACGCACCGGTCACGGCATTGAAATATATATTGATGCCATGAAAGAGCTTGAGGAGAGGGCTCGTGCTTGCTACCAAGGGCCAATTGCTTTAAGCGTTAATGAGTTTACAGAAATGCTTGTTCTTGATGGCTGTTTTGTTCTTGAGCTCTTCAGGGGAACTGTGGAAGGATTCCAGCCAATCGGGTAAGCCTAAATAAACTTACGGTTTTGTCTTGTTACTTGTTGTCTAATGTTGATTCCAGTTATCTATAATTTTGAATTTTATTATTATTTTGATTTTTGGCTATCTTTTAAAATCATGTTAATCGCACAGTTATCACAGTTGTCATAGTATCTAGTATATTAGTGATGATACGATTGCACACTTGTTATTATTGTTATTATTATTTTGATTGAGCAGATATGCACGCAACGATCCTGTTTTCGCCATGCGGGGATTGATGCATTCAATTCAACGTGACATGGTTATGCTGGAAAATCAACTACCTCTCTTCGTCCTAGACCGGTTATTAGGGCTACAACTTGAACTTGGTACAACGAACCAAACCGGTTTAGTGGCACAAGTAGCCGTTAAGTTCTTTGATCCACTAATGCCAACAGGAGAGGCCTCTACCAGACTGGACCCGTTAAATCTCAAGACCTGGCTGAAAAGATCCTTGGACTTACTTGGCGACAATGGTGAGTTGCACTGTCTTGATGCTTTCCGTCGAAGCCTCCTCAAGTTTAGTTATACACCGAATCCAAGGTCTGAGGAGGATCCACTCCCCTTGAACCTGGTGGACAAGAGACAACAACAACTCGTACATTGCGTGACGGAACTAAGAGAAGCTGGTGTTAAATTCAAGACAAGGAAAACTAACCGGTTTTGGGATATCCGGTTCGAGCACGGTTGCTTAGAGATACCCAAACTACTAATCCATGACGGTAAGTCAACGTTTTCGTTTATTTATTTCTAGCTTTTTAGGTTTGTAGTTCATTCCACATATATGTTTTACTATTTAATTGATTTCTTTATACATCATCGACTGAAACTTGTTACATCTATTTAAAACTAATTTATTTAATAAAAATACAATTGGCTAAACAGTTTCTGATAAAATTAAAGTTATATAATTTTGTGCAAACAATATCTATTATTAAACAACAAAACATTTCTAAAACATCATATACATTGAAATGGAGGGAATATTTGTTAAGAATAATAATGTGATATCTTTTTTTTTTGTCAATATAATAATTTGATATCTAGATTCAGAAAAAGGGTATTCCTAGTCATGTAGCCTCACGATCAACTTGCTGTTGTTGTTTTTTTTGTATAAAAACTAAAATTTCTATGGAACCCTCCTTGTGTTAATTGTAGGTACCAAATCACTCTTTTCGAATCTTATAGCTTTCGAACAATGCCATATTGACTCGACCAAGGACATAACATCGTACATAATTTTCATGGATAATCTAATAAATTCTTCTGAAGATGTTAGCTACTTGCACTACTGTGGTATTATTGAACATTGGCTAGGGAGCGATGCTGAAGTTGCGGATTTGTTCAACCGGCTATGTCAGGAAGTGTTTTTCGATCCAAAAGATAGTTATTTATCTAAACTGTCTGATGAGGTTAACTATTACTATAGTCGTAAGTGGAATGCTTTGAAGGCTACTTTAAAACACAGGTACTTCAATAACCCTTGGGCATATTTCTCATTTTTCGCTGCAGTGATTCTGCTGGTGCTCACATTAGTCCAGAGTTTTTATGCTGTTTATGCTTATTACAAGCCACCTTCTTGACATTATTGGTCATTTTATTTTTCATTTCAGTTCTTGTTTTTCCAATAAGTTGTATTTTCTTCTATGAAAGAAAAAACAAACAAAAAATGACGTAACATTTTTTTTTTCAATAAGTTTGTGTAAGAAAAACAGATTAAACTGTCTTTGGATAATTTTTTGTAATACTAATAGTGAAAATTTCAAAAACTAGGTTACAGAAAACAGTAATATACTCTTGAATCTTAACTAGATGTAGGAAGAACAAAGAGAGAGAACAAACTTTAAGAGACTGATGGCTGAGTTTTGGATCTCCATATATCGTGTAAAAGGAAATATTTTGGGATTGGATACATTGTTGGGTTCGAGGCAAATTGATTTCTCTTTATTTGGACACTAGTTTGCATGTCTGACCACTATCTAATTGGTTGGTCTTTTTTATCGATATGATGACATCTACCAATATTTGTATTATGATGCCACGTACTACCTTCTGATTGGTTCCTGATTCGAATAAGTTACACAACTAAAATTTGTCTTTCAACAACTTATTAATAAGTGAAACATTTACGTCATAGGACAGTTTCATGTTTTTAATTACAAGATGGAGCACTTTCCACTACTAAGGTAGTTTTTTGTAACAGCTTCCCACTTGTTTTAACTAGCTGTCACAACATAACCTAAAGCACTACCCCATTTGCTAACTATGTCTTTTGTTTTAGCGGGAACATTTCTCCACCCTTCATCTTTATTTTTTTTGGACGGTGTAGATCCACTCTGATTTTTTTTGACAAGACTTATATCTACCAAATCTAAACTATCCGATTACATCTTTCATTTCACCATCCTACAGTCCAGATTTTCTGGGTTTTTACATCTCACAGTCCCTTTTCATCTTCGTTGTCTCCTTCATTTGAATGAAAAAAAGAAAAAAAAAACAAAATTTCAGAGATACTGCATATTCCTCATACGGATTGCGGCTAGAAATTGTTTGTTCTGCTTATTATTTCTGTCATCTTCTCAAATCCAACTTTAACCTCTTTTTTTACAATTATTTTTGCAAGTTATAATGTTGGACCATTGCATGGTCATCCCTGGTGAATGGACCTCCGTCGGCTCGCTCTCGGAGTTTATGTCTACATTTATGGTGTACATCCCATGTAAACACGATTAAACTTAACGTGTACATTCACAGTAATATATGTTGTCCATTTGTACACTGATAGTGTTTATGTCTATATTTATGGTGTACATACCAACACCGTTGGTGTCCACGTGTACATTAATAAACATGCAAAACATGCATGATTTGTTGTATATGTGTGTCTCGATCGCGTTCCTGTATACCAAAAACATGCATGATTTGTTGTACATGTATGTCTCGATCGTGTTCTTGTATACCAAAATGGTGTCCATATACACATCAATTACCTATAAATGTTATGCATATATTTCACTAACTGTGTCCACGTGTACACTGAACTTAAGAAGTTCACTTCTTTTAACTGTGTCCACTTATACACTGTACATAATAAGTTCACTTATTTTATTCACGTGTACACTATTAGGTGTCCATATGTACCTTCAATAAACTAATGAGGTCCATGTACACATCACTTTTGTCCCTATGACCACCAATAGCATCCATGTGTACAATTATTGAATTCATATCTACACTGTCGATGTCAATGTATATGAAAAAAGGCCAAAAGGCCAAAAGAAGTTCACTTCTTTAAACTGTGTCTACGTGTACACTTCACATAAGAAGTTCACTTCTTTTGTCCACGTGTACACTTCAGAAGTCCCTGTATATAGATTCAGAAGTTCACTTCAGAAGTCCCTGTATATAGATTCATTGTCGAAGTCCATGTGTACATTCTGATTAAATGTCCATGCCTCATATGAATCTTATGTACACTATTTCGAAGTCCATTTGAATGTCCATAACGACCTAATGTACACTTCACACTCCTCTAATGTACACATGGACAACATATAGCGTCCATATGCGCAAGTGTACACTAAACAGACCATGTCTCAAACCACATAGTGTCCACTTCACACAACTCTTCTACATCTGCAGTCTTAGTGTACGTTCCTCTAATGTTCGCGTGGACAATATATGACGTCCATATGTGCAAGTGTTCACTAAACAAACCATGTCTACTCGTTTTTGTCATTCACATCTTTAACCCCTGTACACCCCGCATTTCTCACAAGTCCAAGTGTACAACATATGGTGTCCATAAGTCCTTCTACACACTTGCATACAGATGTTGAAGTCCATCTCGAAGTCCCTGCATATACACTCATTGTCGAAGTCTATGTGTACACTCTAATTCAATGTACATGCCTCTAACGCAATTTGAGGTAAAAGATGTCGAAGTCCATTTGTACACTATATTTTCAATTTCCATAACGACCTAGTGTACACTTCAACCTCCTCCTACGTTCACGTGGACAACATAAAGCGTCCATGTGTCTAAGACAACATAGTTTCCACTTCACACTCCCGTTCTACATCTGCAGTTCTTGTGTACACTGTAGTTTATACGTCCAAGTCCTTGTGTACTCTTGATGTCCAAGTCAGATAAGTACACTGCAGTTTAATGTCCATTTGGACTACATTGTCGAGTAATCCGACGTCGATTAGATGTTTGTCCTCTCGCTTGGGAAATGATCGGTCGCAAATAACCGCTCATGTAGCAATTCCTTCACATTATCGACACTTGAATCCGCCGCATCTGCCACATAAGAAATCCTAAATTAAACAAATTAACCCAATTGCTCCGATGCGAGGCCTCAAGCTAAATAACAGAGACGGGAAACTAACCTTCTTCTTTCTCCTTGCCACGGCTACTACGAGTCCTCGCCATCGTGAGATAACCGCCTCCGCTGCCGTCTGTTCTCTCTCCTTCACAGATCTTAAAAGATAGATCGAGTAAAAGAAAAGATGATTACATAAAAAAATTCTTGAGAAAAGATATTTAAGAATCAGATTTCAGTTTAAAAAAAAAACATAGAGAATGAACGAGGAAGAAAACGATGGAGAAAAATGGAAGTAATGGGTGGACATGTCTGAAAATGGTGGGCCATCACTTTTAATATTCAAAATTCAAAAGAAACGAGAAAATTCAAATCATCTGACAAACCTAACCAGATACAATGTTGTTTTACTAAAATATCCATATCTTGTTTTGTTTTTAAGGGATAAATGAGTCTTCAACCACACAAAAGTGTCTAGGTAGCACAATATGCTCTAGAGTGTAATAAAAACATAGAAACTGACCTGTGGTGTTAATAACTCTTAATAAGTGTTGTTGTCATATGGTCATGAACTTAACGTGAACGTGTCAATTTTTTCCTAGAGTATATTATACGATAAATTTTTGGGTTCACCCCTAGAGTGAACTTTTAGGTTCACCCCTAGAGTGAACTACAAACTTTTGGGCAATATTTTATTTTCCTTTTTAAAAGATACTGAATATGAAATAATAAAATTTTATTGGTTGGGTGAAACCTAAAGGTTCACTCTAGGAGTGAACCCAAGTATTTTTCATATTATATGAGGATGGTGAGGTCGTGCCATGTGCCCGAGTTTCCGATCTTCACGATTTATTACATCTTAATTTGATGAGGGTTATACTGTACAAATTAAATAAAAAAATAATGAAAAGAAAATATATTTTTATAGTAATATTTTTTAAAAGAAATAGTTTTTATAGCCATATTTGTTTCTTTAGAAAATAAGAGTTCTACAATTATTTTTTAATTTTATTTATTTTAACTTTAAAACTACGTAAAATACGATTGGTAATTTAATTAATTATAGATAGTTTTTAAAGCTAAAATCACTAGTTACAACTAAACCAATTATATTAAATCTAATTTATTACACATTATTTAGATGATGGGAAAGTCTTCTATTACTGCACCTTCTGGGATTGATGCAACATATATGTTTCTTCTTCCATTTGCTTTCCAAAGTTCCATGAACCACATCTGGATGCAGGGTCTGGATGGGACAAAATAGAAGGCTTCGCAGGAGCATCATCCGTAAAACAGTTTTTGATAAAATAAAATAAAAAAACATTTTTCCTTTTTCACATCCAGACCCGACGAAAAACCTAAATCTGAATCCATACCAAGCTGTAAAAAATTCAAATGGATCTTGTATGATGATCACATCTAAACGAACTCAAGTAAATAACTAGAAAACTTGAAAATCCGAAACCATGAAAAACCGGTCTGAATATATATAAAATCCGAATGGAACCTAAAAGAATGAAAATTTGAAACCATAAAACTCAAAACGAACACGAACATAATGAACGACTACCCCTATCTCAATTAATATAATTTGTCACATTGACGTAAATTTTATATTTTATATGTTTTATTATGTTTAAACGTCTTAGCTATTCTTAAAGCGATTTTTTTTGCTAAACCTTGAGTTTTATAATTTTATATCATGTCTTTACATAATTTTTTTTGAAAGAAATCTTTACATAATTTTATATATGTTCTGATTATTTTTAAAAGAACATAATTTTATATATGTTCTTTTAAAAATAATCAGAAATATTATTCATAAAAATAGATAAAATTATGTTCTTTTAAAAATAATCAGAAATATTATTCATAAAAATAGAAGAATATGAATTACTGCATAAATTTTAGATATCAAAACAAATGTATATTAATTTTTAACATTGGGTACATCATCGTATAATCAATATTTCTATTATAAATAATCATTATTATCGCATATGGGATATTACTATTCAATTTCATAGACAATTTTACAAGAAGTTTCCACATATACGACTTCCTGAATGGATATGATCTAACAGCCCATTATCACAACAAAAGAATCTGCACTCTGAAATTTCTGAAAAAATTGAATTCTATAATCTATAAAAAAATTGTATCTATTGGAAATCGAAACCTTTGACCATTAAGATAAAGTGATTTCACACATGTAAATTAATTTATGTCTGGATCCACACTAGTATTACAGTCTATCCCCTCTGTTTTTTAAAGATAGATGTTTTAAAAAAAAAATTATTTCACAAAGATGTATTTTTTATGTTTCTTATACAAAAATTGCAAATTTCAATAAAATTGATTGAATTTATTGAAAGACTATTGATTAAAATGCATTGAAATTTGATAATTTCTAAAAATGATGTATAGTTAATTTGTTTTCTTAATATGTGTGAAAACACCAAAACATACATCTTTAAAAAACAGAGGAAATATTATTCAACCTATATATATTTCTTTCTTTAATTTTACGAATTCTTTCCAAACAATTATGGAAAGATACATTTGAGTGTAACGGTTTTTTATTGCAATATATTTGTTTGGAAACCATATTGTAGAAATAGTCAATATTGTTCAATCACTACGGAAATTTGTAAAAAGTGTAGCAAATGTACACTGTATGGAAGCCCCTTTGGTCCAGTGGTTTGACTAAGGGTTCAATTACTTCTACATTCGGAGATCTGAGGTTCAAACCCCAAAAAATACCAAATTATGCAGATTATGGAGAAATAGGTTACAGAAGATTTTCAGCTTGGTGAAGAGCGTACCATCGAACATGGATTTCATAGGACGGCTCAGAGTGGTGCAGTCAGACGTGTATTCTCATAAGATGATAGAAGTGTCGGCTGTAAAATCGTCTTTGTAATATTTTCATCATTGTAATAGCATAATTACTCGATAATAATCGATTCAGACGTCAAAAAAATGTATCACTGTATCAGCTCATAGAATATAAATTAAATTAAAAAGATTTAAATATTTTAATTTTAACATGCTATATGCGTTTTATTTATTTTGGAGTCTTTCTATAAAAGTAACTCATCATTTATACGAGACTGGTGAGTGGTGAGGTCGTGCCATGTGCTGAGTTTCCGATTTCTACTATTACATCTTAATTGAATTCTTCCCACCCAACCATATTTGAGCAGCACCGGGAGTAGGGACGTAGGGTTGTAGTGTATGACACGAACGTGCGATTCATTTGCCAACTAATGAACAATACAAAAGTACCAGGAGTTTTCCTGCATCATGGACATATATAAAAAAAAAATTAAAAATATTTTTATTTTATACAAATAAATTTTCCAACTTTTAGTTTTTATAATTTAATTACATTAGTTAAAATATAAAAACTTAATGTAATATTTAGTTTGATTTATTCAAATTTACTTTAATATTTTATTTTTCTTGTTTAAATTTAATAAAAATAATTAAAATTTTATAAAGTTATTTTATTCATATTATACTTTATTTAGTTACTTTTATTTTAAATAAGTGTATTTGTAAATATATAAATTAGTTCTAATAAATATATACATTAAATATAAATAAGATATATAAGTTGATAAAATATATAATTATAACTGCTTATTTTAATAATAAAAAATATGATTCATAAATTGATTTAAAAATTATATATTCGAAATTATTATTTACCTATATAAATATATTATTTTAAAGATATAGAAAAGTTATTAGTTATTGTCATATTTCTATAATCTTACCAAAATGAATATTTATAGAAAAAAATATTTTTGATATAAATATTTATTAGTTATTACCATATTATGAAACTTTGCCAAAAAATATAAATTTGTATATAGAAAATAATCATTATTATATTTAAAATCTTACCAAAAATATAAATCTTAATATAAATTTTTTTACATGTCATAATTATATTGATACCATGTCATATTTTTTTGAGTCATGTCATCATTTTTTTGTTGAAAATAAAAGTAGTGATGACATATGTACAAATCACTTATTAAATAATGTCTAAGAGATTATTGTATAGATGTAGAAATAGAGGATCATCTTTCCTTTGAATGCTCATATATTAAACAAATTTGGAGAGCTTCAGACCTTTAGACGCGTGTATCCAATGCTGTATGTTAGCAAGGTTAAAGTACCTACAAAATTTACCTATTTGGAGGATATGAAAGAATAGAAATCAATTCCTTCAACAAAAATAATCTTCATTGGAAATTCCTTCTCCAGTATGTAAAGTCTGATGCAAAAGAATTGAAACAATCAGGGAGCTTGGGAAGAGATTGGCCTTCTCAGATGAGAAGGACAAATTTATTGCAGGGACAACATCATTGGATACGGCTTCCACAAGGATATATCAAATGCAACACTGATAGGTCCTTTTTAAATGAAGGCATACATGGAACTGCAGGGTGGGTTTTACGAGACAGTGAAGGAAACTATAAAGGATGTGTTCAAGCCATTGGAAGAAAAGTACAAAAGCCGAGGGAGAGTGGAGACAATAGGAAAGCTATCGATATCCTAAAGGACAAAATGCTATGTATTGGTGTTTATAACTGGACGAAGGAGATCAAA
>NW_026618953.1:0-10303 GCF_000801105.2 Raphanus sativus
ATAAAGATTATATCCCAATTGTTGTTGAATCCGACCTTTTAAAGGATGCTTGAAATTCCAATCAAACTACAACTCATAGTTCTTCTCTGCCTTAACTATGAAGAAACAAAAAGGACATTCCTTTTTTTCTTCCTCATCATCAGTATCAAGTTCAAGAATCCAATTCCAATAGCCACAACAGAAAGTTTCTTTTGATATGAACAAACTAAAATAAAATAGATTTAAACCAATTCCCCCCAAATATTCTTCATCCCCTTCTTATTATTGAGGAGACCATTTATAAATAAACCTTTAATTATGTGTGATTAACAAGTTTGCCATTACTTACTTGGCATCACCACAATCCACCTCACAACCTTTTTTCAAAAACCCTTTCTTGCCTAGACTTATTACAGTCATGCCATTGCCTAAAACATATAGTATATCCTTCATTTTATGCATCTATGTACCATTATGTCTTTACAATTAATTGTGGAGAAAATCGTATTAATTGTGTGATTGTTTCGGAAATCTATAAATGGAATATTCATAAAGGCAACATTGATTATTTGACTTAATCACAAGTCTATATTATTGTTTTCATAGTACATCATAAAAAGTTGACTCGAGCATGGTCATATTAATTGGTCACGATTTTGTGATGTATCTTAACATAATGTTTGGTCATGTTAATTGGTACGTGTGTTGATATGAACGATAATATCAAATCCGGTAGGGTTTTTATAATGTTATACAAAATTAGTAGGATACTATGATATCAATAGTCACAATTGATAGGGTTTTGACTATATATAAACGATTCATATTTTTCTGATATTAAATTTCTTAATGATTCTTAATTATACATGCCATTTTAAGGACTGAAAAATAAATGATTCATAATTATTTTATATTATAAAACTTTAGTACATGAAATTTTTTTGATGAATATTTTTTGTATTTTATGGAATATGTGACATTTATTTGGGATAGACAATATCATTATTTTATATTGTAATATCAAAATATCGTATATAAAACATTTTGAGCAATCTTGAAAATTGTAAAATACATTCAAAAAAGAATTCTATATTAAATTTATTGCAATCCCTAAAATTTTGTAAAAACACTTTTATAAATAAAAGATAAATTAGAAGAGGCTCATATGTATTTTGAATTATAATGAATATTAAGGTTCGATAAAGGGTCTATTTTAAAATTTTGAGTCTTAATAAGTCCACTAAATTTGAAAATTCATATTAGTTTCTTTTTTTTCTATTGTTTTCCAACTTAATATTATTTACTTCAATATATTTATTTTTCTTACAATTTTATGTACTTCAAAACCATTATAATTTTAATGAAATATAACGACTTAACTTCAATAATAAGACAATTACTGTTTATCAACTATAATAAGGTTATCTTTATCCGAATACTTCAGTAAGTTTTTTTGTTATTTGAAAAATTCAGTAAATATCTCATTCCAAATTAGTTTTCCTTACATTAATCTGGATATCAATGTTACTTATGCTAATCTATTCTATGTATATATGTCATTTTCCGTGTTTTCAATATCTATAGATTAAATTTGTAATTTCTTTATTCCTTTCATCCCGCGCAAGGCGCGGGTAATCACCTAGTACTTATTGTTTCAAGACATGCTTTATTTAGATAGTTTTTTTGTTACAGTTATATTTACTACTCTAGAGTCCAAACTGTTTACATTTTAAATCACCTTCTAGATTAGAATTGTAGTTCTATATATATTATAAAATTATGAATTTGTTTTTTCTTAGCTTTACCAATGCTACGATAATCTATAAATAAATTTTAATATTTGAAGGCACTATAAATATGGGTATGGCCAACTCATGATCATAAAAAAATTCTAAGCAAGTCAATCATGTTATTAAAACTATAAAAATATTACAAAAACGATTACCATAAATAATTGATTTCATTAATTTGTAACCTTTTATTTGCTTACAAAAAGGAAGCATGCTAATATCATAATTTATTACACACGCTAGTTAATTATGCGTGTGGCATGGTGTTATTACCTGGCTGTTTATAACTTCCTGCAGACACTATATAACCACCAATTAGGAAGAACGATCTCTCGCATCACGAAATCTTAAATAATGGAACTAAAACTCAGAGGTCTGCCTATAGGATTCAGGTTTTGTCCAACAGATTGTGAGATATCAAAATATTTATTGATCAAAAAAGTTATGGAAGAAGAACCAATGAAGGTTCGTAATGTACGGTATGTACCTGAAGAGTGTCATGATATTTTCTCAAAACATCCTCGTGACTTGCCTGGTAACTTTCCCCATTGCTATATCTAGGGTTTTATTTATGAGATGTTAAAAGGGTAAAAAAAAGTTAGACTTTTGTCTAAGGTTTATCTTGTTAGTGAAATAATGTTTGATCTATGTTTCGTTTTGTTCTTTCAGGCTACCCAAGAGAAACGCATTGGTACTTTTATTGCAGAAAACTTAGTAGCCGAGTTACTAGTCATAGTACTGGAAACAAACCGGAGAAGAAACTGACGTTTTAGATCCAAAGAATAATGATGCATTAGTCGGTATCAAACGTCCATTTACTCTTCTCGATCACGAAGAAGAGTCCGGTGATATTCTTTTGTCAGATGAAGACGAACCTTCACAACATAATTGGTTCATGGATGAAATTAGCCTCCCATTGACAGTTTCAAAACTGATTGGATTTTGTGCCATGTTTTCCCAAAATCAAACCTTAGTTATCCAAAGAAGAGGAGGAAGAAGAAGAAAGTGTTGTTACAAAGAGTCAGTGCCGTGCTAAGCTAGTCGAGAGGGGCTAAGGCCGAGAAAGTATTTCCTTATTTAGTACTAAACATTATTATATAAAACCTTGAAAATATGTATTAAACTAATATTTAGCAAAAAATGTATTAAACTATACAAAATAGAAGGTATACATTTTGATTGAAAATAAATAACAATTAGACTATTTATGATTATTTTTTTATAATTATCTAATTAAGTGTATGTTGATTTAGAAATTTTAAAGGAAAAGTTAATAATATTAAGATAATATCCTAGATATATAGAATTATATGAATGAACAAGATTGATGCTACAAAATTTTTAAAAGAACTGGACAAAATATGTAAAAAAGATAATTTTATGAATTTAGATAACTACTAAAATTTCAGTGTCATGATCCTGAACATGTAATAGTTAACAGCAGCACAGACATATTTAACAAACTATATTCCAGTTTTGAAACTAAAAAGAAATTGTATACTAGTTTAACTAACTAAAACAGATATTTCAAGTATAGGACCCTAAGATATGATGGGGGCCTAAGGCGTTGGCCTTTTTCATTACATGATGAGCACGGCTCTGCAAAGAGTTTGGATCTTCTTAGAGAGAACGATGGAAATGTTCTTCCTCCACCTCATTCTCCACCTTAGCTTCTTCTGATGGCAACAACTTGAGCTTCAACTTACTCAGTTTGTAGAGTCCGCTGTGATATACTATCTTGCAGCAAGTATTGCTCATTGGTTCTGAAGTGCGGAGTCTCAGATGAGGTAAATAAGCCTTTAGTTTTATTCTCTAACCTTTTGATTAATAGCAGCCTAGGAGGAGGCCTTGGATGAATCTCTATTAGTTTATGTGCACTCAATAGTTTGCTATTTTGTTACAATATAAGAGCAGTTTGCCGGCAACTGTAAGATTTGATTATCATTGGTATGTGTTTTTTTTTGGATAGATCTTAGTTGCAATCACCTATCAGATAGTTCCTGCTGATACACAGTATGCTGAGATACCTCTTGCTGCTGTAACATCTACCCACCAGAAAAAAAGGTTCGTTTTTTCTCATTTTAAATAGTAACGGCTTTAATTGTTAAATGATTTACATAGATCTTGTGTTCAATGGTTGCATACTTGCTTTCAAGTGGTTTTAGTAGAGTTTATCTTTTCTTTTTGCAACTGGTTTTACTGAAGATAGCAACCTAATCGAAAACTAAATAGATTGAGGTTTTATCGATACTTTTTCAGGGTTTTGGCAAACTCGTCTATGAAGAATTAATGAAGAGGCTTCGTAGTGTTGGCATTCGGACTATATACTGTTGGGCAGACAAAGAATCTGAAGACTTCTGGCTTAAACAGGTGAACATTATGTTTACTGTTCTTCGAGCTTTCTCTTCCACTTTTTTATTGTATTCAAACTAAGCCATAAGCTACATTTTTGAAGTACTTTGGCTATGGTCTTTCGGTAACCTTCTTATGAACTTTTCAGGGATTTATATCACTAGTAGAGATAGACCAGAAGGGCAAAGCAAAGAGGTTACACATTAAGTCTAACATTCGAAAGGCCTTGTGTTTCCCCGGCGGTTCTACTCTCTCATGCTTTCTCATCTGAAAAAGGAACCTTCTGTTAATCCTGTGACTGGAGATTCAGTTAAATTTGGAGAGAGATTTGGTGAAACCCCGTTTATGTTGACTGTAAGTTCTTTAACTGTTCTTAAAATTTGAAGATACTTGTTCCAAACTCCAATTGTTTTCCTCAAGCACTCAAATAGAACTGGTTTCATACACAGGTCTCTCTACTATCAGAAGTCCAGTAGACTCGACCACCACAGGAAAGGAACAAGAGAAAGTGATCTCTGATCAAGCTACCACAGCTGACAGTGATTCCACACCTGGCTTCAAGAGATGTTGGGAAGCTTCCATGTGTTCTCTACAATCCAAACGGATCAGAGCAAACTGCAATAATGACTCTGAGATAGCTAAAGAGGATCTGTAAAAGCTATCGTACTACTCATCTACTTCCTGGGAGAAACATGTAACTATCTATTCAAGTAGAATGCCTATGTTGTTGATACAAACAATTGAAAGTGTGAACCGACACAAACATATTTATACAAGGCATGCATGAGACTGTTTACTAAGAAGTATTGTTGGTGTCGCATGAGAAGAAGGGTATCTAACTTTGAACAACCAAAACACAAAAGAAGAAAGCTAACAAGAACAAGAAACCTGGAAACAAAAGAAGTCAGCCTGGAGAGACAAAACCCAAAGTTAATTTTGGAAAAAAAAAAAGAAATCAAATAGAGATTAAACTCTGGAAATAACAAACAATCTCATGACTTGAGCACACCTGAAAGTAAATAAGTCTGGCTGGATTTCGGGTCATGTATCAACAGATATGGACTTGATACAGTGTCATAAAAGAGCAAATTCTTCTTCTTCTTCTTCTTTCCTCCATCCACAAGTAGTAGTGGACGGAAGGCGCATATTGTTGAGCAATCAAAACAACAAGAATTCATAACCAGATCGATGGAGTAAAGTTTTCCAAGTCTTGTTGCCTGAATTGAAGGACCATATGACTGGTCGGGCCACTTCATGTGTGACACGCACAGACGGTTGTCGAGGTTGCACAAGACGATCGAGTAAGGATTCTCATCATGTGAATTGGCGGGAAAGGGAGTTTTGGAAGAGACGAGTTGAAAAGCCTCGGTGTGAAGATCAAAAGATACAACCTTGGTTTCCACGCAATCTGTGAGCCAATGAAGCGAACCGTGTACAAAGACGGGATCGGCGACCCCAACAACCCGATAAGGAGCAGAGGGAGTGACATACCTCCAAGCATTGGCGCCAAAGTCGAAAACTTCGCATGTGGTAGCGTTGTCAAGGCCTATTTCTGAAGAGTTGTATAGCCAAACAGGCTTGTAAGTAGATGTTATCTTGTCTTTGCCGAATCCAAGCTTAAAGAGGCCGTGCCCAAGCTCAAAGTAACTCTCTCCTTGGCTCATCCTGACTTGTTGCAATTGGCAGAGAGGGAGAGGTCGATACCATCTCGTGGCGGGGTTGAAGACATAACCGGATTCCAAGGGATGGTAGAGGCAAACGAGACCGTCACAGCTATTATCGGACACAAAGTAGCCTGTTGTTGGGTTCCCTTACCCCAAGGATTAGGGATTTTGACCGATGAGGACGAACCCAGTACATATCTTCTTTGACTACTTTCCGTCGCCATGAGAACATCCGGATCTCTTCCTCCTGACTCCTCATGCTTCAACTGCCTCTCTTGGAAGTTTCGTGATTCGATCGTTGTTTTCCATTGCTTTGATACAGACTTGAATCTCAGCAGAGATCTCACCGGAAGTCTCTCCATGATGTGCTCTACCACGTCGTGGGGCAGCCCTTCTTCCATCATCATCATCAATCTACGTTTTTTTCCCATCATCATCATCATCAATCACAATAAGAAGAAATACAGAGAGGCTGCTTTAGCTTTATAAACGAGATTTGACATATTAAAAAGAAGAAAAAAGGAAAACCTCTCAGGGATAAGGAAAAGGTATTATTACTGGATTTCTTGATTTTCATCACATCTCTGGTCGGTCCTTCAAACCACGCACAACATATATCTTTCTCCAACTCAACTCACATACCGAAACCGACTTTTCGGACTTATCTCTTCTTCTTATTATCAATAATAATAATAATAATAATATTAATTATGTTTTAGAATTTGTTTTACTTTTGTTTTATTTAGACTTAAATATTTTACTATACACATTAGACATTCATATATTTTATAAATTTAAAATCTTAATATTTTTTTATATGTCATAATAATCTTCATTTCTTACAAAAAAATATTAAAATAACTAAACTATTTTTGATATTTTGTATGTCAAATGAAAAAATAAAAATATAGAAACTAAAATTTAAATATTTTCTAAATGTTTTTAAACATAAAATACATACATGTCCAACTATATTTATGTTTTAAAACGTTCATAAAATATTTAACTAATTTTTTATTTTTATTTTATAGCTAATATATTATATAGTAAATTAGTTAATCTATTAACTTGCGGTTCACTCGCAATGAGTAAATAATCCAAAAGATTGTCGGGTCGGATTTAAAAATATTGTCCAAAACCCTATCCTACCCTACCCCAAACAATAAAAGTACCCACCCATAAAAAAACCCTAAATATGAAAAAACTGGATAAAAATCTCAAACTGTTACGGTAACCCGAAAATTAACCCAGATTATCCACGGGCACACTCTAATACTTTTGAAATCATTCTCAGACATGGTTTGACTCTTAAGAGTCTTAAGACTCTCTGTTCTGGATTCATAGGTTATGTTGTTGTTGACAGAGAGTTTGGGAATGCGATGGTGGATATGTTCTCTATGTGCGGGTGTCTAGATAAGGCCAGAGAGGTTTTTGAATCGATGAGGAGGGGAAAAAATTTGTTAGTAACGGTAGGGTTGATGAGGGTAGAGTTGTTTGAGAGATGTTGTTCTGTGGACGGCTATGATGAATGGGTATGTTCAGTTTAACCGCTTTGATGTTAGACGCGATATCTTCGTGCTTGTCTCTCTTTTGAAATGATGTGCGCAGATGGGGGATCTAGAGTTAGGGAAGTGGATCAATGGCTACATATATGAGAACAGAGTTAGAGTTGATAAAGTGGTTGGTACTACTGCTCTTGTGGACATGTATGCAAAATGTGGGTTCATAGACACAGACAGCTCTGGAGTTTTCTATGAAACGGAGGACAGAGACGCTGCTTCTTGGACATCGCTATCTACGGTCTTGCCGTCAACGGGATGTCAAGGAGAGCGATGGACTTGTACTACAAGATGGAAAGGGTTGAAGTCAGATCAACGTTTGTCTCGCTCTTAACAGCTTGTAAACCACGGTGGGTTTGTGGGAGAGGACGTAGAGTTTTCTATTCGATGATCCAGCCTAAAACAGAGCACTATAGCTGTATGATTGACCTACTATGCAGAGCTGGTTGTTTAGATGAAGCAGAGGAACTGCTAAGATAAGATGAGAGATGAAAGCGGTGGAGCTTTAGTTCCTGTGTACTGCTCTTTGCTTAGCGCTGCTCCTCGGAACTATGGGAATGTCGAGTTAGCTGAAAGGGTAGCGGAGAAGCTGGAGGAAGTGGAAGTTAGTGATTCGAGTGCTCATACTCTGCTGGCAAGTGTATACGCATCTGCCAATAGATGGGAAGACGTGACGAGTGTGAGAAGCAAAATGAAAGATCTTATATAAAAGTTCTCAAGTTATCACTGACTTACCGAATATATAAAAACAGTTTAACCATTACGAGGAAAATTTAATAAGTAACATGTATATTTTGTTTGTAAAACTGTAAATGAATTTTGACCAATGCAAACACACAAATGAATTTAAATATATAACTTTATTAAATAAAAACACACAAATGAAATATACCAAATTAATTATAACACCAAAAGTGAATTAAAAGGTGTTAAAAAATATATAATTTATAAAATATATATATATATATATAATTTAAATGAATGCAATACATAATAAATATATACATAACTTGTAGAATTAGAATACACACTATAACAAAGCAAAACTTAAAATTTAAACTTTCTTAATAACAAGCCAACTATTATAATAAGATTAGCATATATACCTAAAATTAATCTATTAATCTTAAAAATCTGATCAAACAAAATTTAAAAAAGAAAAGTAAAATTTATGTATAACATCAAATTTAACAATAAATTCAAATAATATATATATATATATATCTATTCCTATTAATTCTTCAACATGTCTTATTGAATATTTAGTTGTGTCCAACTATTATTTCAATAATACATATCTTTTTAATTTAATTGCTTTGAAATTTAATCTCTAAATGACCACCACGTATCCTCCTAATAATCAGGAACCATAAATTTGATAACTGCATAATACATCTTAATTAATCAAATAAAAATATGTAACTCCCGGTTTTATTTGTTTCCTGATAATCTTGACCCTATAAAATCTATTTGCTGGATCTAATCACCATTTAAATTGTCTACTAATCGACATCAATTTTTTGTAAGTTAAATAAATATGATTAAGGTGAAGGATAGCTACATAACGTTAGTTTGTCGATTGTGTTGCTAATAAATGGATTATATACATTTTACATTAGAAGCAAATAATAAATCCACTTCGATCCAGTAAACTTAAATTACTTTTATTTATAATCAAAAATCCAACCAGTAAATGTATATATGTAATTAAGTATGAAATATAAAAATGAATTTATAGAAATAAAAGTATTAAAATAAAAATAGGTTTCTATTTTATAATCAAAAATCCAAACAGTAAATGTATATATGTAATAAGTATGAAATATAAAAACTTGCAATTATAGAAATAAAAGTATTTTAAAAAGGTTCGAAACAAAAATACGCATTTTGATTATAAAGAAATGAATTGATGTAAAGAATAGGCTTACTTTAATAATTCAGAATAATTTGGCATAATAACTAAATTTATATATAAACAGTTTTTAAAAATTTAAAATGTTCAAATGAAATTAATATACTTAAATTAAGAGTATAAATTAATATACATAATAAATATATATATATATATATATGTATATATATATATATATATATATATATATATATATATATATATAATATATAACATAATATATATTAAAACTATTTTCACATTTTTAAAACATTTGTTCGGTTCTTCGAGGGGGGTTGGATCTGATATTGGTCTCCAAATATAACACTTTAAAAACCGTTTGAGTAATATAACTATGTCTAATAGAGTATGAATCTTTGATTTTCGGGTTGATTCCGAATCATTTTTTGTACCAATATTTTAACTAATTATGTTAGGTATCTACTAAGAAAATACAATATGTTGTAAAAATTAGGAATAAAGTTTTTAAAAAATATGAAATGTAGCACAAATGTAAGCTATGCAATTTGACATATTTAATATAATTACCAAATTATATTAAATTAAATATTAATATTAATATTAATTTTAAACACAATATGAATAAAAACACATATATGATTTAAATATGATTACAAAAAATTAAAATATAAAAATTAAAAATTTCAAACAAATTAAAACAAAAAAACCCGCTCTTTGAAGGGCGGATCAAAATCTAGTTATAAAAAAAAATCCTTGCGAATGGTTAAAATGTGAATCAACCAAATTTTATTTGGTTTGGTTAAGTAGAAGATGGTAATCTCATTTCAAATCGGTTCTGGTTATGTGGAACAGAAGATTCACCGGCTGGTTACTCCATTACTGCAGTGCATAGGAATCCTCCTCCACCGTGGGTCATGCACCTACCTTGCTAAGTTGCCTTGTTGCCTGTGACCGTGAGTCGTAATCATATTTATTAGCGGGCATATATATATATATATATTTATATAGTAAAAATACATGATCTATATAGAAATATAGAAACGAGAATAGAGGATTCAAAAGTTCAAATCTAAACCTCTTGACGAA
>NW_026618954.1:0-10293 GCF_000801105.2 Raphanus sativus
CGTCGGGAACACTTCGGAAACTCGTAAGATATCGACAGGAAGGAAGATCTTAAATTTCTTCGTACGAAACAGCGATGGTTATCTTAAGACACCACTCGTCTCAACTCTACGAACGAATGAAGAACTTCCGAAGAAATCATAGAAAAACCACGGAAGTCCTGGAAACGGCCCGAAAGGGACCAAACACGATCGGACAGTCCGTTTACGATTATCTGAGATAGATACGACGATTACGTTTATCTTGCATAGCAAGATAAATGCTAAATTCCGGAAGGATAATGTCAAGTTTCCCAAAGATAAATGTCAAGTTTCCCGATGAAAGCCGACGAAAATGGAAAAAAAGCCCGCCTTGCGGCCCCAGAAGGAGAATAGACCGTCATAAGAAGGAGTATATAAAGGAGCTTTGGGAGAGGAAGAAAGGAAGAGCAAAAAAATCTCAGAGAGAGAGCAAATCCGAAACTTAGGGACTTAGAGAATTCCTGCTAGCTTAAGACTTAGGAGTTAGACTAGCGGAGCAAGCTTAGAACATTTTGTCTCCTTTATTTCCGTCGTTTTTCGCTTCAGCGTTTCTCTACTTCCCTTTTTCGGAAGAATATTGTACCATCTATTCAATAAAACGCCTTAGTGCAATTTTTCCGCTACGTTGCTTTTATTCTATCAATTTCGTTTGGTTATCGCAGAGAATCCGAGCCTTCAGGGAAAACTAGGTTTACTTAGTTTTCCTTCGATTAACTTAACTAAAATCGACAGTGCGAATTTCGGTTCCCACAGTTTGGCGCTAGAAGGAGGGGGGGGTCGGATTCTCTTACTCAAAAACCTACGATTGATAACAACAGCATGGCCACATCACCTGTCCGCAACATCGTGTCATTCGGGGATAGAGCAACGGCTGGTCAAGCCAAACCTCACGACGAACTCCTCGTTATCAGACTAACGATCCAGGACATCGACATAGCGAGAATATTGGTCGACACCCGGATGCTCGACAAATTATATATAAAAACACCTCGAGAGGATGTCGACCTAAACGCTATCACGGACGATCCCAATCCGATAATCGGACTCTCAGAAACATCACGATGACCCTCGGCTCGGTCGATCTCTCGGTCAGAGCCAGGAGCATCACGAAGACGGTGGAATTTTTGGTAGTCGACAGTCCAGCAGCATATAACGCGATCGTCGGACTCCGTGGTTAAATTCCATGCGAGCGATCCCCTCGACTTTCCATCTGTGCCTCAATTTTCCAACCCTCTCCGGAGTGGAAACAATACAAGGAGATCGTAAAGCGCCGCAAGTCTGCTTGGCCACTGGGTTAAAACGGAAAAACTCCGAGCCCGAAATTAAACCAAAAAAGCAAGCAACCCACGAACCAGCATCGCAGGACCCTCCAGAAATCTTCTGGCAATCGCAAAAGAGCCGAGGTCCCTAGAAGGGAAACGTGAGCCCACTTGCGAACCGGTAATTTCGGTCTGCCTCGACGAGACTAACCCAGAGGCGGTGCGTGGAGATTGGAGCCAATCTCTGCGATCCGTTGAAAGCAGAACACATCGCGTGTCCTCAAGAAGAACCTTAACACGTTCGCTTGGGCTGCGGAAGATATGCCGGGAATCGACATTAACATAACATGTCACGAACTCAACATCGATCCAACTCATAAAACCGTAAAACAAAAGAGGCGAAAGCTAGGCCCCGAACGGGCCAACTGCGTTTAATGAGGAAGTCGAAAGACTCCTCAAAGTTGGGTCAATAACAGAAGTAAGATATCCCGACTGGCTCGCCAATCCCGTCGTTGTCAAGAAGAAGATCGGGAAATGGCGAGTGTGCGTCGACTTTACCGATCTCAACAAAGCGTGCCCGAAGGATTGTTTTCCGCTTCCGCACATCGACCGTCTGGTCGAGGCAACCGCAGGAAACACACTCCTATCGTTCATGGACGCGTTCTCCGTTACAATCAAATCATGATGAATCCCGAAGACTGCGAGAAGACAGCATTCATTACTGACCGAGGAACCTATTGCTACAAAGTAATGCCTTTCGGTCTTAAGAACGCCGGCGCAACGTATCAGCGACTCGTCAAATCGGATGTTGCCGAGCAACTCGGAAAAACCATGGAGGTTTATATCGACGATATGTTGGTAAAAATCTCTTGACGAACGCGACCACGTAGTCCACCTGGAGGAATGCTTTGAGAGATTGAACCAGGACAACATGAAACTCAATCCAGCAAAATGCAGATTCGCCGTGGCGTCGGGAGAATTTCTCGGTTACCTCGTAACATTCCGCGGAATAGAGGCCAATCCGAAACAAATCAACGCACTGATTGAAATGGCCTCCCCGAGAACCAAGCGGGAAGTCCAGAGGCTGACCGGACGAGTCGCGGCCTTAAACCGATTCATCTCATGCTCTACGGATAAGTGTGTCCCTTTCTACGAAACCTTAAAGGGGAACAAAAAGTTCGAGTGGTCAGAGGATTGCGAGAAAGCTTTCCAACAGCTGAAGAAATATCTGGCCACCCCTCCTATCCTCGCAAAACCCGTAGTCGGAGAGCCTTTGTTCCTCTACATCGCAGTATCCGCATCAGCAGTCAGTGGCGTCCTGATTCAAGAGAAATTCGGAGAAACAGAAACCGGTCTTCTACATTAGTAAAACATTACTAGATGCCGAAACTCGGTATCCGCTAATGGAAATTGGCACTCGCTGTCATAACTTCGGCAAGAAAACTTAGGCCATATTTCCAATCTCATACCATCGTGGTGCTTACCACTTTTCCGTTACGGACGATTCTACACAGTCCAAGCCAGTCTGGTAGACTCGCGAAGTGGGCGATTGAACTAAGCGAGTACGATATCGAATATCGTCCAAAAACCTGCACGAAATCGCAGGTACTCGCGGACTTCTTGGTAGAATTACCCACGACGGACTTGACTAACGAGGATCCTGGGTCAACATGGGATCTCCATGTCGATGGATCTTCGACCAAGCAAGGATCTGGAATCGGGATCCAACTCACTTCGCCGACAGGAGAAATCCTCGAGCAATCATTCCGCTTGGATTTTCATGCATCGAACAAAAAGCAGAATATGAGGCGCTAATTGCGGGCCTACGACTGGCCCAGGGGCTGAGGATTCGAAACATTCACGCTTACTGCGACTCTCAGTTAGTCGCAAAACCAGTTCAGCGGAGAATACGAAGCAATGGATGAAAGGATGAACGCATATCTGAAGGTCGTCCAAAGACTTGCCCACGATTTTCAGCAATTTGCGCTAACCAGGATTCCACGCTCGGAAAACGTCCAAGCTGACGCTTTAGCCGCTCTCGCCTCAAGCTCGGATCCAGGGCTTAAGAGAATAATTCTTGTCGAATTCATAGAGCATCCAAGCATCGGACCGCCGGTAATCGCCAACCTGATCAGAACACAGATCGAAGGCGCGGAAGAAAACGAAGATCAACCGGAAGACGACGCAGACCAAAAAGACTATGGCTGCGACACTCCCTGGTTAGAACCTATCAAAGCCTACATCGTAGATGGTATCCTACCCGCGGAGAAATGGGCAGCCCGGAAAATAAAAATCTAGGCAGCACGATACGTAACCGTGGAAGGCGAAAATCTACAAATGGCGATTCTTCGGACCTCTCATGACTTGCGCGGAAGGAGAAAAGGCGAGAAAAATCATGAAGAGGTTCATTCCGGATCGTGCGGAAACCACTCCGGCGGAAGGTCTCTCGCAACAAAAAATAAAACGCCACGGATTCTACTGGCCAACTATGATAAAGGATTGCGAGAAGTTCCCTCGGAAATGCGAGAAGTGGTCAGCGGCACGCCCCAACAATTCATCAGCCCGCTGAAATCCTCTCTTCTATCTCATCTCCGTACCCTTTCATGCGATGGTCGATGGACATCGTCGGACCGCTGCACAAATCAAAACAAAAACGTTTCCTGCTGGTCCTCACAGATTTCTTTTCGAAATGGGTGGAAGCAGAATCCTACGCAAGTATCAAAGACGTGCAAGTCGAGAACTTCGTCTGGAAAAACATCATAACCAGACACGGTGTCCCATACGAAATCGTAACGGACAACGGGTCTCAGTTTATTTCCACTCGATTCGAGGCATTTGCAAAAATGGAAAATACGACTTAACAAGTCTACTCCCAAATACCCGCAGTGCAACGGACAGGCTGAAACCATAAACAAAACCGTCCTAGACGGATTGAAAAAACGCTTGGAGCCAAAAGGGACGATGGGCGGAAAAACTCGAAGGGGTCTTTGGTCTCATCGAACCACTCCAAGACGAGCAACGGGGGAAACTCCATTCGCTCTCGTTTACGGAGCAGAATGCATGATTCCGGCGGAAGTAGAATTCCCCGGCGTACGGGGAGATTTCTTCCGAACGGGAAGACCTGAACAATGCCATGCTGCTGGATAATCTTGACCTCGTCAATGAACGTCGCGACCAAGCCCTCATCCGAATTCAAAATTGCCAGCAGGCGCCGCAAAATACTACAACGCGAACGTGCGTCATCGAAGATTCAAAGAGGGTGATCTGGTCTTGCGAAAAGTCTTCCAAAACACTGCCGAACGAAACGCAGGAAAACTGGGAGCAAACTGGGAAGGACCATACAAAATCATAAAAGTCGTCCGACCAGGTTCGTATCAAATCGCGAACATGCAAGACGTAAAAATCCCGAGAACTTGGAATGCGATGCATCTCAAGAAATACTACCACTAGATCGTAAACGTGGACAACAGAACTACGAGATGGCTTGATCCTCGAAAGAGGTACGTAGGCAACTCGCCAACCGGTGGGTTCAGCTATCTCCCCGATTTAAAAGGGGGGAGTGGGGTGCGTACACCCGCTCGCTCCCACAATTTTCGAAAAAACTGAACTTTCGAAAACTTTCGGCAAATCAATTCGCCTAACGGCCTCAACAATGGATCCAATATCCACCAAATAAATCATAAACTATCGCCCGGAAACATTCCGCGATTTCTAAAAGCCCATAGTTCTTTATGGCATAAGAAAAACAAACTTCAAAGCACTGCGAGACGTCGCTTCGTGCCTGAACATTCGTTTTTCGATTAAAACCTTCATACGCCTTCTAAACGGCATCATATCGTTGTTGCTGATCACAACAAACGAACTCTAACGTCCTAAACAGACAAGCCACCTAAGGGTAAGGCTCTTTTACATCCGACAAGGATCCATAGCGCGCTATACAAAAAAATCTAAATTTGGTTCAGCACTTCGTAAAGGAAGTAGCTCGATTCGTGCCCATACAAATCATATAAGCCGATACCACTTCGCGGATTTTAAACAGTACGAATCAGGTTAAAATCACGAACAGGCAAAACGAAAGCCGATTTGTCATCGCACAGCCTCAGTCTGAGAGTAAACCTAGGTCTTGCCCTAAACCCAGCCTTGCTGGTATCTTAAACATCTCATAGGCAAAGCGTCAACGACGCGAGATCCCAAAACTTGTCTCTTCACTCAAGTCTGTACGTTTCCACGAATTTTCGCGTAACTCGTAAACCGCAAGGAAAATCTCGCTTTGTACAAACTATGGATACGGTGATCGTCAGGGAGGCAGGAATGAGACGACAACTCACACCCTGCCCCTCTAACTTCGATAAACAGAAGTTCTAAACGCAAAATATTTTATAAACGCGTACCGCGAATTCAATACAACGCCCTAAAAAGGCCGGGATTCGAAGCTACCGACGGCCAGTCCCACAAATGTACATCATGGCCTCTTAACGGCCGAAACACAATCAAAATAAAAATCTCTAAAGAGATTGATAAACCTAGACGCTCCCGGAGCATCACCTTCATCTCAAAACTCACCCAAAGTAGGAACGGTCTCACCGTCGCCTCCATTGGTCGCACCACCGCGCAGTCTCATATGCGCCGGCTTCGCGATCCTTGACTGCGTGGTCCTGGTCCTCCGAACCCTCCGAATGCAGGACAAGGGTGCACACGGATTTCAGACCAGCAAGAATCGAGTCGAAGTTGAGCAAAAGACTCACGGTCTTCCCGACGTCAACGTTCGAGATCGCCAAATCAAAGGTGATGTGGATTTTCTGCCAATAAAATATTTAAGCCCGAAAATTTCGATTTTCAAAATCTTCCGCACACAAAATCGCTCCCGATCTTGCATGCTGGGGGGCTAACTGTTGGGGTCAAAAACGGTTATCTCGAAAATCAACGGCTAAGTCTATTTGTCATACGAAAGTATAAGGAAGAAACGGGAAGCGATCTAAGTTTGGATAGGCCGGACGACAAGGAATCCGCCTTGAAACTTCAAAGAGCCCGTTTCGCAAACAATGAGGACCCAGAAAACGATCAAACATATCAAATCGAAGCCCTCGTCAAGACGCACGTGCTGGTCCGTAGCCGCCGGGCGGCTAGCCCCCGTGCTGTCCGTGGCCGCCGGGGGCTAGCGCCCGTGCTGGCCGTGGCCGCCGGGCGGCTAGCCCCCATACTGGCCGTGGCCGCCGGCGGCTAGCGCCTGTGCTGGCCGTGGCCACCGGGCGGCTAGCCCCGTTGCTGGCCGTGGCCGCCGGCGGCTAGCCCCGTGCTGGCCGTGGCCGCCGGCGGCTAGTAGCGCCCGTGCTGGCCGTGGTCGCGGGCGGCTAGCCCCTGCTGGCTCGGGTCTTCGGATAACAATCTTTCGTACACGAATCCCAGTCCCTGGCCATCGGAGTCTGTATTTCGAGTCTTTCCCAAGTCCTAGCAGGACGAATCATTGAGATTCCGCGTACGAAACTCCGGTTCTTACTCCAATCTAGGACCCTCGGGAAAACTTCGGAAACTCGTAAGATATCGACAGGAAGGAAGATCTTAAATTCTTTGTACGAAACAGCGATGGTTATCTAAGACACCACTCGTCTCAACTCTACGAACGAATGAAGAATTCCGAGAAATCCAAGAAAACCACGGAAGTCCCTGGAAACGGCCCGAAAGGGACCAAACACGATCGGACAGTCCGTTACGATTATCTGAGATAGATACGACGATTTACGTTTATCTTTGCATAGCAAGATAAATGCTAAATTTCTGGAAGGATAAATGTCAAGTTTCCCGAAGATAAATGTCAAGTTTCCCGATGAAAGCCGACGAAAATGGAAAAGAAGCCCGCCTTGCGGCCCAGAAGGAGAATAGACCGTCATAAGAAGGAGTATATATAAGGAGCTTTGGGAGAGGAAGAAAGGAAGAGCAAAAAATCTCAGAGAGGAAGCAAATCCGAAACTTAGGGACTTAGAAATCCTTGCTAGCTTAAGACTTAGGAGTTAGACTAGCGGAGCAAAGCTTAGAACGTTTTTCTCTTTTTTTATTTCCGTCGTTTTTCGCTTCAGCGTTTCTCTACTTCCCTTTTTCGGAAAGAATATTGTACCATCTATTCAATTAAAACGCCTTAGTGCAATTTTTCCGCTACGTTGCTTTATTCTATCAATTTCGTTTGGTTATCGCAGAGAATCCGAGCCTTCAGGGAAAACTAGGTTTACTTAGTTTTCCTTCGATTAACTTAACTAAAATCGACAGTGCGAATTTCGGTTCCCACACCACTAATCAGTGGAGAATAACCAGGAAGTTGAATAAATCTCATAGGAGTTGTGAGTAAGAAGATATCCCACTTTCTATCCAGATGATTCCAGATAAGCATGTTTGAACATATGCCATTATCTTCATGATTCTTATCAAACCAGGATGAACCACAATCTAAGAAGCTTTATTTGGAACCACTATTCAGTGGAGAATAAACCAGGAAGTTAAATAAATCTCATAGGAGTTTGTGAGTAAGAAGATATCCCACTTTCTATCCAGTGATTCCAGCTTAGCTGTTCGACATATGGCAATATCTTCATGATTCTTATCAAACCAGGATGAACCACGATCTAAGAAGGTTTATTTGGAAACCACTAATCAGTGGAGAATAACCATGAAGTTGAATAAATCTCATAAGTGTTGTGAGAAAAAAGATATCCCACTTCTATCCAGATGATTCCAGATTAGCCTGTTCGGACATACCATTATCTTCATGATTCTTATCAAACCAGGATGAACCACGATCTAAGAAGCTTTATTTGGAACCACTAATCAGTGGAAATAACCAGGAAGTTGAATAAATCTCATAGGAGTTGTGAGTAAGAAGATATCCCACTTTCTATCCAGATGATTCCAGATTAGCCTGTTCGGACATATGGCATTATCTTCATGATTCTTATCAAACCAGGATGAACCACGATCTAAGAAGCTTTATTTGGAACCACTAATCAGTGGAGAATAACCAGGAAGTTGAATAAATCTCATAGGAGTTGTGAGTAAGAAGATATCCCACTTTCTATCCAGATGATTCCAGATTAGCCTGTTCGGACATATGCCATTATCTTCATGATTCTTATCAAACCAGGATGAACCACGATCTAAGAAGCTTTATTTGGAACCACTAATCAGTGGAGAATAACCAGGAAGTTGAATAAATCTCATAGGAGTTGTGAGTAAGAAGATATCCCACTTTCTATCCAGATGATTCCAGATTAGCCTGTTCGGACATATGGCATTATCTTCATGATTCTTATCAAACCAGGATGAACCACGATCTAAGAAGCTTTATTTGGAACCACTAATCAGTGGAGAATAACCAGGAAGTTGAATAAATCTCATAGGAGTTGTGAGTAAGAAGATATCCCACTTTCTATCCAGATGATTCCAGATTAGCCTGTTCGGACATATGGCAATATCTTCATGATTCTTATCAAACCAGGATGAACCACGATCTAAGAAGCTTTATTGGGAACCACTAATCAGTGGAGAATAACCAGGAAGTTGAATAAATCTCATAGGAGTTGTGAGTAAGAAGATATCCCACTTTCTATCCAGATGATTCCAGATTAGCCTGTTCGGACATATGGCATTATCTTCATGATTCTTATCAAACCAGGATGAACCACGATCTAAGAAGCTTTATTTGGAACCACTAATCAGTGGAGAATAACCAGGAAGTTGAATAAATCTCATAGGAGTTGTGAGTAAGAAGATATCCCACTTTCTATCCAGATGATTCCAGATTAGCCTGTTCGGACATATGGCAATATCTTCATGATTCTTATCAAACCAGGATGAACCACGATCTAAGAAGCTTTATTTGGAACCACTAATCAGTGGAGAATAACCAGGAAGTTGAATAAATCTCATAAGTGTTGTGAGAAGAAGAATATCCCACCTTCTATCCAGATGATTCCAGATTAGCCTGTTCGGACATATGCCATTATCTTCATGATTCTTATCAAACCAGGATGAACCACGATCTAAGAAGCTTTATTTGGAACCACTAATCAGTGGAGAATAACCAGGAAGTTGAATAAATCTCATAGGAGTTGTGAGTAAAGAAGATATCCCACTTTCTATCCAGATGATTCCAGATTAGCCTGTTCGGACATATGGCAATATCTTCATGATTCTTATCAAACCAGGATGAACCAAATCTAAAGAAGCTTTATTGGGAACCACTAATCAGTGGAGAATAACCAGGAAGTTGAATATCTCATAGGAGTTGTGAGTAAGAAGATATCCCACTTTCTATCCAGATGATTCCAGATTAGCCTGTTCGGACATATGCCAATATCTTCATGATTCTTATCAAACCAGGATGAACCACGATCTAAGAAGCTTTATTTGGAACCACTAATCAGTGGAGAATAACCAGGAAGTTGAATAAATCTCATAGGAGTTGTGAGGAAAGAAGATATCCCACTTTCTATCCAGATGATTCAGATTAGCCTGTTCGATATGGCAATATCTTCATGATTCTTATCAAACCAGGATGAACCACGATCTAAGAAGCTTTATTTGGAACCACTAATCAGTGGAGAATAACCAGGAAGTTGAATAAATCTCATAAGTGTTGTGAGTAAGAAGATATCCCACTTTCTATCCAGATGATTCCAGATTAGCCTGTTCGGACATATGCCAATATCTTCATGATTCTTATCAAACCAGGATGAACCACGATCTAAGAAGCTTTATTGGGAACCACTAATCAGTGGAGAATAACCAGGAGAGTTGAATAAATCTCATAGGAGTTGTGAGTAAGAAGATATCCCACTTCTATCCAGATGATTCCAGATTAGCCTGTTCGGACATATGGCAATATCTTCATGATTCTTATCAACCAGGATGAACAATATATAAGAAGCTTTATGGGAACCACTAATCAGTGAGAATAACCAGGAAGTTGAATAAATCTCATAGGAGTTGTGAGTAAGAAGATCCTATCATGATTCCAGATTAGCCTGTT
>NW_026618955.1:0-10283 GCF_000801105.2 Raphanus sativus
GAGATCTCTCTCTCTCTCTCTCTGCTCATTCGTCTTATTAACAGTGTCTCTGTAGCTGAATCGATTAATGTTTTGTAGTAAGTTGGGTTTGTCCGGTTAGAGCATATGAAAAAAATGCTAATACTGTTTCTTGTGATCCTTACTGGCAACATTGTGATTTGGATTCATATTCCAGGAAGCTTCTCTTACTCCATGGGTTCCTTAATATGCAATGTCTTACACTTAAATATGTTATTTTTTTGTGTGTGTCTAGGCAGCTGCGGAAACAGATTTCAGACCAAGCCGGATGGCAATAATGGCAAAACATGTTGAAGCTTTCATTAGAGAGTTTTTTGACCAGAATCCTCTGAGTCAGATCGGTCTGGTCTCGATAAAAAATGGGATCGCGCATACACTAACAGATCTTGGGGGTAGTCCTGAGTCACACATACAAGCCTTGATGGGAAAGCTGGAAGCCGCGGGTGACTCATCTTTGCAGAACGCCCTGGAACTTGTGCACGAGCATCTCAACCAGATCCCATCTTATGGTCATCGCGAGGTTCTGATATTGTATTCAGCTCTGAGCACCTCTGACCCGGGAGATATCATGGAGACTATTCAGAAATGCAAGAAATCAAGATTAAGATGTTCTGTTATTGGACTTTCTGCAGAGATGTTCATATGCAAACACTTGTGTCAAGAAACTGGTGGGTTGTATTCCGTTGCAGTAGATGAGGTGCGTTTAGTTACCTTCTACTTCAACTTTGTAACTTTGATTTTAGCATATGCTTTATGTCTTATTTTATCATCACGCAGGTGCATTTGAAGGATCTGCTGCTTGAGCATGCGCCTCCACCTCCGGCAATAGCAGAATTTGCAATTTCTAATCTGATCAAAATGGGTTTCCCACAAAGAGCTGCTGAGGGTTCAATGGCGATATGTTCGTGTCATAAGGAAGTTAAGATCGGAGCTGGTTACACGTGCCCGAGATGCAAAGCTCGTGTATGTGAGCTCCCTACGGAATGCACCATCTGTGGTCTGACGCTTGTTTCATCGCCACATCTTGCCAGATCATACCATCATCTCTTCCCAATTGCTCCATTTGATGAGGTTCCTACTCTGACAAGTTCGAATGATCCTCGGAGAAAATTGGGAAAGAGTTGTTTTGGTTGCCAACAGAGCCTACTTGGTGCAGGTAAGCAAATAAAACGCATATTGATTGAGCATCAGCTTATGTAGTAATCTTCACACATGTTTCTTAGTACAACTAAATGGTAAATTTTAAACTTAAGACAGGCCTAGTTCACCCTTGTCAGTGTCTCAGACTAGTTTGTCCTTTATCAACCGAGAGACCGTTAGCTTGAATATAAAGGAGGGCTCATTGGTGCTTTTGATTATGTGCAGGGAACAAACCGGGGCCATGCGTGACGTGTCGTAAATGCAAGCACTATTTCTGTCTGGACTGCGACATATACATCCACGAGAGCTTACACAACTGTCCTGGCTGCGAGAGCATTCACCGTCCTAAATCTGTTTCCTTGATGGAAGAATGAGAGAATGTGTTTACGCTCGCACAATTTTTCCAAACGATGATCGTCTTTGTGGAATTAAAGGTTGCAAATCTATACTATTAGGATTCTGCCCCTAGATTTTCAAGTTATTTACAAGAGAATGTCATTGTCTTATTCAAATTTTTATTAATTATTCAAGTCTAAAATTGTTAAACGAATGACATTCTTCCTTTTCTATAACATTCCGAAATTTCAGCCTATATTAAATGTCATTTAATCTAACAAATTAAGAAAAAACTAAGGAAGTCGTTATAACAAAAAAAAAAAAAAACTAAGGCCCGTTGAATACCTATTCTTCTTTAAATTATTACTTTCTTTACTAAAATCCAATAACCAATTTAATAATGTCCTATGAATAATCTTTTTTTTTATTATTATTATTATTTTCTTTTTTTTCAATATGCAAATGGTTGGTAAGACCAAATACTCGATTTTAATGGATCAAGTTACAAAAACATTAGATAAATATTTGAGTCTAATTTTATGCCCGATTTAAATTTTGCAAAAAAAATAATTATATTTTCTCAAAATAAACATGTTTAAGATAGATATTGGCAATCCAAAACATAAAAATCAATTATTAAAATAATATTTTTCCAACTACCTATTAAACAATGTTAAAAGCACATTATAAAAAATGAAGTAAACATTTTAACCGATAAAATAAAATATTTAAATATAGACAATACCGTCGTTTTAAAATATTTTTAAGGGTACCTATAAATATCATAAGATCTATTGTTCCAATATGATCTTTTAAGTATATGAGCTTTCAATTAATTGTTTCAATAGTAAAATTAAATTATCAAAACTATTATACATTGTAATTACATTAAATAAAAATCAAATATACAACTATTAAACGTAAAAATACCTTTACAATGGTTTTGCATTATATTGCAAGTTATTTTTATTTTAAATTATATTTTCCTTCTAAAATTAAATTTTATTGCAAATCATTTTTAATTTAATTGATTGCTGAAGTTTGCAACCACAAAATACTCTTTAAAATTTTCAGAGTAACATTTTTTATAGATATTGATCATCCAAACTTATTAAAAATTACTAAACAAAATCATAAAAAATTAAAAGCACATGATATAAACTTCATGTAGAAACACATATGTTATAACAATAAATACGTAAAAATATAAAAAAATCCGCGCTTTAAAAGCGCGGGTCAAAATCTAGTAAATTAGTTTAAGACTCGAACACTTTGACAATTCAAGCTATGTGACTTTACATTTACCATTGTTATAGAGTTTTTCTAGAAGCAAACGTCAGAATATGTATTTGTTTTCAGTTCTTGGCAGAAATATTCGGAGCTACATAGTTTAAGCAGTTACCAGAAGTATCTTGGCATATCTGAAAAAGTATAATAATACTAGGATATAACCTTACATACAGTTGTATATTATGTATTTTAATTAATAATAAAATCGATAATAGGAAAATAAAATCACTTGGACACCTTTTCTAAATCTTATACATACACTTGTATATTATGTACTTTCTAAATCATTTTATTTTCTGATTATATAGAAATTTCTAAATCATTTTATTTTCTGATTATATAGAAATCCATATATTATATAAAAGTTTTACTTTCAGATATTTCTCCTGTTTTAGAAAATGGAAATAATTGATCATCAAAATATTCTTTATGGTATTATAGTCTTACTCCTCATTATTTAATAATAAGAACTAACACTTTACAATTCCATGTAAGTGGTCAATTTTAGAAAATTATATTAAATAAAAATGTCTGTTTACATTTGTTATTTCATGCATATGTTTATATAACTATATGCCAATGTAAATTTCATAGGAAATATATATATAAAACAACTAATCCAGTTGACGGTTTGATACAGTAAATAAAATTACTCCATATAAGCAACATCAAATTTTGTGCATAAATGTTATATTAAATTACTATACGATACCAGTAAATGTCATATTGATTTGATGATACCTAAATAGTTTGTAGAAAACACCATCATTTTAGTCAGATAAGTATCCATATATATAACATCTTTCACTCTTTGCAATTTTCAGAATATAACTTTTATAACTGATATGTCAAGCTAGCAAAATAAATATGACAGCACAATACAAAAGATTTTTGAAATACACAATTCCTAACAAAGCTTCATCTTCTTTTCCCCCCCTCTCTCTCTCTCTCTCTCTCTCTCTCTCTCTCTCTCTCTCTCTCTCTCTTCCTTCTCTCTCCATTTCTTGTACCTTCCTCACTTCCTTATCGAATGAGAGAATAAGAGAATCTGTTCACATACACAATTTTTCCAAATACTAATTCTCTTTGTTGAATAATAAAGAGGAGATTGCAGATAAGGCTTACCTCTAGCATTATTATTGGGTTTCCAGCAGCAACCTCAGAATATATATCGACACATAAAACTTTTCAAACACAAGCTGTCTTATTGGAAATCCTCAAAGACATGATGTTCACGTCTAATTTTTTCCTAATTTGATCAGAGTAGAAATTATGAGAAGCATAAAAAGAAGTGTAATTGGTCTTATATAATGTAGTTTGTCTCCTTGGTGGATATCCGTCTTAGTCGAAGTCTATAAGTTGTTTCACCTTTAAGGTTAATCGTTTTTTTCCAGTGGCAAAAATTAAAACATGGAGATTGGTATCTGTTCATGTAATAATGTAATCCATCAAAGAGTATTATAAAAAAAACCATGATCATATTTGATCGATTGCACGTCTACAAAAAAAAATAGAGATTATATTAATATCAAATATAAACAGTTCTTTTTTTTACAACAATATAGCAAAAAAGATAGTATAATCTAAACATTTATTTTCGCCTAAGATTAACGTAATTAACATAACAGCTTGCCTACACTGTCAAATGATTAAGTTAACTCAGATTACTTCATACAAAAATTGATACACAATCTACAAATAATTGTTACTTGCATGCTTTCAAACACATAGTTCGTTAATACCGTTACAAACGACGCGCCGCAATTGCGCGTGGGTTAATAACAAAAGTCCTGGTGTCTATAGTCAACGTATATCTTTGTCACGTCTTAAAAAGGATCCAGAGAGTCTCCCGCCTTTCTATCTTCTCTTCCACTCTTTTATATTTAGGAAACAGAACAAAAAAATCAAAACTTTTCCTTAGAGAGAGAGAGAGAGAGAAAAATCCAGAGGAAGAAGACGATTGGTTTGGTTGATAATTCAAAAACGCGACGAAGACGACAAACAATGCCGAGCAAGCTGAAAAAGGCGATTGGAGCGGTTAAAGACCAGACGAGCATCAGCCTCGCCAAAGTCACCAACAGAGCCAACAGAGGCGGAGACCTCACCACCCTCGAGGTAGCCATCCTCAAAGCCACGAGCCACGACGAGGACGTCCCGATCGACGACCGTCTCGTCTCCGACATCCTCGCCATCATCTCCTCCAAGAAATCTCACGCCGCCGCTTGCGCCGCCGCGATCGGACGCCGCATCGGGAGGACGCGGAACTGGATCGTCGCGCTCAAATCCCTAGTCCTCGTCCTCAGGATCTTCCAGGACGGAGACCCTTACTTCCCGCGCGAAGTCCTCCACGTCATGAAACGCGGCGCGAAGATCCTCAACCTCTCCACCTTCCGCGACGACTCGAACTCGCGACCTTGGGATTACTCCGCTTACGTCCGCACCTTCGCGCTCTACCTTGACGAGAGACTCGACTGCTTCTTAACCGGGAAGTTACAGAGACGGTACACTAACAACAACCAGAACAAAACCGGAATCAGATCCCGGTTTAATCCAAAAACTAGAAACAAAACCGACGAACCGGCGGTTAGAGATATGAAACCGGCGATGCTCCTCGACAAGATCACCTACTGGCAGAGACTGCTAGACAGAGCCATCGCGACGCGTCCGACGGGAGACGCGAAAGCCAACAGGCTCGTGAAGACGTCTCTCTACGCCGTCTTGCAAGAGAGTTTCGACCTCTACAGAGACATCTCCGACGGTTTAGCTCTCCTCCTCGACAGCTTCTTCCATCTTCCGTACAAATCTTGCGTCCACGCGTTTCAAGCCTCCGTCAGAGCTTCCAAACAGTTCGAAGAGCTCAGTGGGTTCTACGACCTCTGCAAGTCGAACGGCGTGGGACGCACGTCGGAGTATCCCAGCGTTCAGAAGATCTCGCTCGAGCTTCTCGAGACGTTGCAGGAGTTTTTGAAAGATCAGTCGTCGTTTCCTGGGAACAACGCGGGGATGTATCCGTCGCCGAATAGTCTTCTTCTTCCTCCTCCTCCTTCTTCGACGGTTTCCAGCTCGCTGTCGGAGAGGTGTTGTTCGGATTACGGGTCGTTTCGGAGTGCTTCTTTGGAGGATACTGGGACTAGTAGTCCTCCGATGTCTTGTCACTCGGAGCCTTACGGAGGAGGAAGAGAGGATCCTAATGGGAATAGCTTCGATACTGTTTCGACTAAGTCTCTTCCCAATACTCCCTCTGTTTCTTCTGCTTCCAGTATCGATGACAAGGAGAAGAAGAAGAAGAAGAAGGAGAAGACGAAGAAGCGAGAGGAGGCAAAGGTGGAAGGTTTTGATCCTTGGGAGGCGTTGATGTTGAGAGATGAACCGAGGAAGAACATAGAAACGATACCTGAAGAAACTTCAACCTCTGAGGTTCAGAGAGAGTCAGGGAACTGGTTGCTTGCGCTGGAAGAAACAGTTACTACGCAAGTGCATGATGATGATACTAACTCCATGGCGATAGTACCGTTCGGATTAGATGATCCGATGCCTGTGGCGTTTCAAGCCACCGCGACGGACCAATACAATCCATTCTTGGTGGAATCAGCTGCGCCGTTAGCTAAAGTCGGTCCAACGGTAGAGCTGATGAGTACCACGTTTAATGCCTTGGCTGTCACGGACTTTCAGGGAAACGTTCCTGACGATTTTGAGCCGTCGACTGCGCCAACTTTCAAGGCCACAGGGAGTTTGCCCGACAAGTGTGAGCCATTTGCAACGTTTGAGAGTTTTGGGTTCGAAGAGAGTGTTTTAGAAAATGGAGGGGTACATGAGCAATCTGTGTTGCAAGAACAGCAGTTATGGTTGCAGAATCAAAACAAGATCATAGCTAAGCATTTAAATTTGATATGATGTTAACTTGGCTAGGCAGAGACTGAGATGTTTCTTGATTTTTTTCCTTCTTCTGTTAACATTGTAAACTGAACTCTTAATTTTTCACAACTAGGAGAAAAGTAATACAACACGTGCATTTTACAAATCCTGCTTTTGACACCGTGACTATACGTACGCTTTATTTAATATGAAAATGAAAAGTAAAAGAGTGTATGAGGCGGAAACTTGAAGTCATAGGAAGCTAATAAAGAAGAGTCAAAGAAATGATTTTTCATCAAGGAAAACAACATAGTAAAAGGTATGGTCATGACTCATCCGTCATCATTCACAACAGAGGATTATTAGCAGAGGATTATTAGCAGAGGATTACTACCTAGTAAGCTAATGTGACTGACGTATCAGAGACCCACAGCTCTTATGCTGCTGACACTTTCTAATTTCTCCTCCTCCTATTTGCTACACGTGGGTCCCAACCACTCTATGTGCTGCGAAACAGAAGATTTTTTCTTGGTACGAGTATCTGACCATTTTACCCTAATATGCCATTTTGTTTGGTAGGGTGGCTATGGCTTGGTCCCAGGAAAAGAGTACAGGGAGGGGGTAAGATTGTGATTTAAGGTATACCATGCAGAATTAATAACCCGTACACGAGGAGGGGAGGCAAGAATCATCACTTGGCACTCTTATTTTAATATTTTTTAAGAAAAAACAGTTTAATTTTCTTTTTCTGTGTTCACATTGAAAACCGAGACATCGGATGAGAGAAAAGAGCAAAATCCAAAAAACAAAAGGGAAGAAGATCCGAAAGAAAACTTCCTCTGAAATATCTCTCACACTCGGAGCAGATGACATAAGAGAGAAAATAAGAAACTTTCAAATTATTTTTTAGCATAGATATTTTTCATTGGATCTAACTGTTAGATCTTTTGATCCTTTTACCACTCTGTTCTTCATCGATAACACTATTTATCTGTGACTCTCCCATTTCTTTTGTTTGCTGTTGATCATCTTCCCTCCTTCACAGTCTGTAACCGTCTTTTGTTTTCTTACATGCCACAACACATGTCACACACTCATCATGTTCAGGTTCAGGGCTCTGCTGTGTCTATTCAATCTTCCGACAAGATCGAAGGTAAGTTTCTAAATATAGTTAGATCCATATGATCTGGTTTCAAGATCATATTTCGTTTTCCTACTTTTTTGATCATCATCTTTATTATAAGTCTCATTTGTGAGTTACAGAATTTACACTCTGTTTACATTTTGAAGCTTGATCTCTTTAAGAATCATAGTATCTAGTGCTCGTGGACAGCATTACTTAGTAATCATGGTGATGTTTATGTTATTTGGTATATATGATCCGTAGATGCCTTTAAGAAGATGAAAGTGGATGAAAAGAAAGTGTTGAAATCTAATGGGTATCCGGTTCGTCCTGGTGAACGAGACTGCCAGTACTATCTAAGAACTGGTCTATGTGGCTATGGAAGCAGTTGCCGTTACAATCATCCCACTCCTCTTCCACAGGTAAGGATCATAGTTTTCTAAGTTCCCTTTTTAATAATTATTTTTTTTGCTTCTGACTCATGACTTACTGCATTAACTAAACTCTTTAACAGGGTATTATGTATCACAACGAGGGGCTCCCTGAGAGGATTGGTCAGCCGGATTGTGAGGTGCAGTTCTTGGATCTCTCTAATAATCATCTATGATCTGTTTAAACTCGATTTGTTGTTGTTGGTGTGAGTGCATTCAACTTTAAGCTTATTCTCTCCATCCATCGAGCATTAGTAACAGAACATATTCTTGTTTGTGATTTTACTTTAAGAACCAACAAGAATCTACATTTAACTCCAGAATATATTCCTCTTGTCTGGTTTAGTCTCATCTTGATTTTAAAGATAGATAACACTTGGTCCAAGTACAAAGACGTTAGCGTACGTGATGCATTTGAGTAACTGAGTTAAGCCTTATTGTCCATTTAGGGAAGGGTTTATAACTTATTCTAGTTTGTAATTTCATTTAAGAGGTGACAAAAATCTGTACTGAACTGCAGAACATATTCATCATGCCTGATTTAGTCAGTCCTTCCTTGATTTGGAAGATAGATAAGCTGGGCCGGTAGATGAACCTTATTGTTTGCTTTCTTGAATAATGCTTTTCAAACCACTCTTGCAGTATTTTCTGAAGACAGGAGCTTGTAAGTATGGTTCAACTTGTAAATACCATCACCCAAAGGACAGGAATGGAGCAGAACCTGTGTTGTTCAATGTTCTCAGTTTACCTATGCGTCAGGTAGTTTCATCTTGGTTATGTATTTTTTTTTATTTTTAGTATCGAACGTGGAGGACTTATTTGAGTTTCTCCTCCAGGGTGAGAAGCCATGTCCATTTTACCTGCGAACGGGAACATGCAGATTCGGAGTTTCTTGCAGATTCCACCATCCTCAACCTGATAATGGAGGACATTCTACTGCTGCATATGGGACGTCTAGTTTTCCTTCTGCAGGTGGATTAACAATGATGTCTGCATATGGAGCTTTGACTCGTCCACAACTTCCTCAGTCCTATGTTCCTTTCATGGTGTCACCCTCTCAAGGCCTTTTGGCTCCTCAAAGCTGGGCCACTTACATGGTAAGTCCGAATAGAAGCTACCAGTGATGGATAGTTTTCTCTTGCTCTCTTGGTTTTTGAAACTTGAATAAGAGCTTTGGTTACAAAAAGATGTTTACCTCTTTTGGTTCTTTGAATCATGTAATGAGCTACCACTGTTGTGCCATTTTTTTTTGCTGTCCAGGGACAACCAGCTTGTGGTAACGTCAAGTCTTATGGATTCTGCAAGTTTGGACCAAACTGCAACTTGGACCATTCAGTGCTGCCATACCCAGGCTTTACCATGCCTTATGTTTCACCTGTTTTATCAAATTATCAGAGGATCACACCATCTCCAAGCCGCTCTGGTTCAAAGACCAACGACAAACCTGATGTTAAGAAAGACATGTTAGAGACTTAGAAACCAGACGATGATTCTAAACGATTAACTCCCAAATGAAGAAATGATCGTCATCACCATGATCACATTCACAGCTTTCAAAGATCTCTCTCTCTCTCTCTCTCTCTCTCTCTCTGCCCATTTTTTGTTAGCTTTTGTGGGAAGATGAGTGGAGGTGGAAGTATTTCTCTCTTTTGTATGGAAACAATATAGGACTCTCCTGTTTTCGTTTGTTTTGACTCTGTTAATAAAATTTACATGAATAACTAGGTGTTTTCCTGCACCATGTGCAGAAATAAAATTTTTAAAATATAAATTTATTTTAAAATATAAATTTTGTTAATTTTTGATTTTTTAAATTTTTTATTTTATTATTTGCTTACAATATACAATCTTAATTTAATCATATATAAAACTTTAAGATTAAAAAAATATTTTTATTCAATGTATATTTAGTAATATACTAATATATATGTATATCTTTTTGTAAAATATATTAAATCAAATTTTGTAAATGTAAGAGAAAATTTTGTTAAGTGTATAATTATCAAAACATAAAACTGAATAATTTTCTAAAATTTGTGGATCTTAAAAATAAACTAATAGTATTGGATTAGAAAATTTCATTTAAAAAC
>NW_026618956.1:0-10277 GCF_000801105.2 Raphanus sativus
GGGAGAATTACCAATTGTGACTCAAAACTTGGAGTCAAACCCAAAAGAGTACCCCAACTTGGGTCAAAGGCAAAAGTAACTTAAAAGGCTATTGAAATTACAACTATCTCCTTGTGAACAAACAAAAAAACGGATTTTTTTTTACGTTTCTACCCCTCGCAAGTCGTCTGTAAACAGACGACTTGAAAATAAGTCGTCCAGACGACTTTAAGTTAAGTCGTCTGGACAGTTATTCTTAAACATAATTTAAAAATTTTGTAAAAAATATTTTGATAAGTGAAAAATTGGAATTATGTAATTAACATATGTCTTAAGAGATATAAATTAATATATAACAAATTTCAATTGTTTTCAGCCCAGATGAGTGAAAGTAGTGAGTCATGATATTCTTTAGTTTATGTTTCATCAACATATGTTGTAGTATTGTATGTGTTCTTAGGGTTAGATTTTGGAAAGCATTAAAACCGTTTTTGAAAATTTTTAAAATTACCTAGGCGTGTTCGTTTCTGTGTATAGTAAACACTATTGAAGTATAATTTGATTTTATAACGTGGTTAGTAAGTTAATTTAGTCATTTTAGTTTAGGGGTTCATTTTAGGGTATTGGACGACTTAATATTTAGTCTTCTGTTCCCAGACGACTAAATATTAGGTCGTCTGATGTACATTATCAGCCAGAATAAGTCGTCTAAACCGGACCAAACCTTAAAGTTTACCAATGTACTTTTAAAGCTAACCGGATTATTTACCCAATATATAAGGTGATTTTTTTTTTTTTTTTCATTTTCCGCGAACAGAAACCCTAACAGTTCTCTCTCACCGGCGATATCAAAGGCGATTCGAATTCCCACTATTTCCGAACAACCATCGTTCTCAACGTCGGCTATCTATCTCACTTCATTCTCACCGTTGTCGCCGCAGCTTCTTCTAACCCTAGCGCCGCCGATTCCTCTAAACCCTAGCGCCCCCGCTTCCACTATTTCCGAACAAACCGTCGCCCTCGCCACCGTGCTCACCAACGTTCTCACCGCCGCTTACTCTAAACACTAGCTAGCACCGCCGTTTCTTCTAAACCCTAGCGCCGCCGCTTCTTCTAAACCCTAGCGCCGCCGCTTCTTCTCTGTAAACCGTAGCGCCGTTTCTCTGTAAACCCTAACGCCGGTAAGTCATCAAACTCGTGGAAAAGATGAACATAAAACGTTGTCTCTTTCAATTTACTCATTCTCACCGTTTCACGTTTATTTTTTCAGATCTATAACCACAATGACGAGTACTCGAACTCCTTCTGCGACTAATCAGGTCCGCTTGAAATTTTTCTACTGGAAGACTTGTAAGTAAGTCGTCTGGAAAGTCTTCAACCTGGACGACTTAGTACGTCCATTTGGAAGACTTTCCAGACGACTTAAATATAAGTCGTCAACTAAGTCGTCCAGTTGGACGACTTTCTAGACGACTTATATTTAAGTCGTCTACTAAGTCGTCTGGAGTAACAATTAAGGCGTGATTGATTTAGCTTGTGTTCTGACTTCTATTGTTGTCTTTGATTATTTTGCAGACAAAAAGGATGGATATTCCAGAACTCCCCCGTAGGTTATACACATTAGGGGAAGAGCCAGAACCCCACAATAGCATTTCGTATCATACGGATAACACGAAGTTGCATACTGCTCTTAGGGAAGCTCTCACTGATGCTGAATTTGAAGAGCTCAAGGAGTCGAGATTGGGAGTTTTCATCAAGTTCAAGGAGCAGGGATTTGGTTGGGCTTCAAGGCTGGTTCACCACTTGCTCGGTTTAAAGCTGGACATTAAGAAGAAGTACGAGATGTGGTGTCTCGTTGGTCCAGAACCTGCGAGGTTTTCACTGTTAGAGTTTGAAAACATCACTGGTCTAAACTGCGACTACATCGAGGACCTTGAGACACCAGAATGTGAAGTTACCCCACAGATGGTTTCTTTCTGGGAGATGATGGGAGTTCATCGGGAAGCTGGGCCAAGTACTGATCAGATAATAGCAGCACTGAAGAGATGCGGGGATTGGTCCAGGGAAGATCGCAAGCGACTCGCGTACCTTTCCATCTTCACTGGATTCATTGAAGGGAAAAAGTTCTCAAGCGCTACACGAGCTACTCTCGCAAGGCTAGTGATGGATTTAGAAAGGTTTGAGAATTATCCATGGGGGAGAGTCGCGTTTAAGGTGCTGATGGACTCTTTGTGGAACAAAGATATTACTGGCTGTTACACCGTGGATGGCTTTATACAAGTTCTTCAGGTCTGGGCGTACGAAGCTATTCCGGGATTGGGTGCTAGTATTGGTCTACCCAGAGCAAACAGTCCGTCTCCACCGATTCTGGCTTACGACGGCAGCAGAGGCCGCAGATTCATGAAAGCTGCTATCTTGAGTCAGGTACCTTTCCATCTTCACTTAATTAAGTCGTCCGGAAGGTCTTCCAGCTGGACGACTTAGTAGACGACTTATTATAAGTCGTCTGGAAGGTCTTCCAGCTGGACGACTTAGTAGACGACTTATTATAAGTCGTCTGGAAGGTCTTCCAGCTGGACGACTTAGTAGACGACTTATTATAAGTCGTCTGGAAGGTCTTCCAGCTGGACGACTTAGTAGACGACTTATTATAAGTCGTCTGGAAGGTCTTCCAGCTGGACGACTTAGTAGACGACTTATTATAAGTCGTCTGGAAGGTCGTCCAGCTGGACGACTTAGTAGACGACTTATAATAAGTCGTCTGGAAGGTCGTCCAGCTGGACGACTTAGTTGACGACTTATAATTAAGTCGTCTATTTAGTATTTTGTTTCAAATATCTAACTCGATTCTTCTTCTATTTACTGCAGACCCGCGTGATCAACTTTGTTGAGAAGGACATTAGTGAAATGTGGCCAAAATGGGACTCTGAGGTTGATGACGTGCCCGCGGAGAACATCATTAAAGTGATGTATGATCGGAGACCGTGGAAGTGGACCATGGATTGCTGGGAAGTCACTGGTACAAAACCCAAGTTTGTGACTCCATCGAAAAGAGCCAAAGAGATGGTTGTGGAGGAGGTGGAGGAAGACAATCAGAGACCTCGGAAGAAAGCTCGTAAAGAGGCTCCTAAAGAGGCTCCTAAAGAGGCTAGAGAAGAGGCTCCTACAGAGGCTACAGAAGAGGCTACAGAAGAGGCTAGAGAAGAGGCTAGTTGGGTGACCAGAGAGGAGTTAGAAAACATGTTCAAGGACTTAGGTGACATGATGAAAGAGGGGTTTAAGAAGTGCATCAGGGAGATTAGGAAGATCTCCGATAGATTGGAAGCTGTGGAGAAGAAGGTTGGTGTCACCAATCAGGCTACCCCTCAAGCCCCAGAAACCGGGGTTAGTAAAAAACACCCTACCCCACAAGCCCCAGAAACCGGGGCTAGTAACAAACAGACTACTCCTCAAAAGGATCAGCCTCCACTTCAAACCAATCATCCTACTCCTCCCACCAGACAGCCTGCTCCTCAAAAGGCAAAGCCTACTCCTCAAACGAAACAGCCTGCTCCTCAAACTAAACAGCCTGCTCCTCAAACTAAACAGCCTGCTCCTCAAACGAAACAGCCTGCTCCTCAAACTAAACAGCCTGCTCCTCAGACGAAACAGCCTGCTCCTCAAACGAAAAAGCCTTCTCCACAAAAGAAACAGCCTTCTCCTCTGCCCAAAGAGGTTAATATCAAATCTTTAAGTCGTCTGGTCTTTGTATAGATTTGTAAATATATAAGTCGTCTGGAAGGTTTTCCAGCTGGACGACTTACAAATAAGTCGTCTGGAAGGTTTTCCAGCTGGAAAACCTTCCAGACGACTTATTTGTAAGTCGTCCAGCTGGAAAACCTTCCAGAAGACTTACAAATAAGTCGTCTGAACTCCAGCTGGAACCAAATCCTCTCCCAACTTTTATTTAAGTCGTCCAGGGTTAACTTGTTCTCTTTTATTGCAGAGATTGTTGCCGGAGGATACAGCAGATGAGGCGATCTCGGTATATAAGATCTTGCCGGAGGATAAAGCAGATGGTGTCACCTCCAAAGAGATTGTTCCTCTCACTTCCACTGACCAACCGAGCTTCGCTTCCAACGATCAACAACCGAGCTTCGCTTCCACCGATCCAGCTTCAGCTTCAGAACCGAGCCTGGTTGTATTGGACCAAACAGCTCCCACTGCTTCTGTGCGTGCAAGGAGTGAACGAACGAAGAAACCTGCTCCCACGCAGATATCTCCTTATACGGCAGAGAGAAGGAAACTCCTTAGAGTGGGAAAGTATAATCCATTTCCCACACTAAACAGACCTAAGATGAAGGAGCTCGCTGATTGGTTGAAAACTGATCCGTAAGTGATTGCTTTACCCATAATAGCTTGATTTAGTCTACCAAAACTGATTGCTTTTTTGTTTGCAGTGATTATTTCACTAAGGAAGAGGACAAACCACGTACATCACCAACTTGGTGGTATCAAAAACTCCGGACATCCAAAGCATGGCTGGAAGACGTAGTAAGTCTTCTGCTTATCTTTAAGTCGTCTGGTAACTTGTCTTTGTATAGATTTGTAAATATATAAGTCGTCTGGAAGGTTTTCCAGCTGGACGACTTATTTGTAAGTCGTCCAGCTGGAAAACCTTCCAGAAGACTTACAAATAAGTCGTCTGGTAACTTGTCTTTGTATAGATTTGTAAATATATAAGTCGTCTGGAAGGTTTTCCAGCTGGACGACTTACAAATAAGTCGTCTGGAAGGTTTTCGAGCTGGAAAACCTTCCAGACGACTTATTTGTAAGTCGTCCAGCTGGAAAACCTTCCAGACGACTTATTTGTAAGTCGTCTGGAAGGTTCTAACTTGTATTATTTTATATGCAGCATATAGATGCTTGGATGAATGTGCTGAGGCAGAGGTATAAGGAGAACCCACAATGTTTCCGGAGCGAGCGAATGTGCTTCCTGGATCACAACTTTACCCAGTCTTGGAGAGAACAGTATCTGGTCTTCAAAACATCGTCGTCTGATCACAATGGTTTAGGAAAAATGCTACCTAGTGGGGCGGCGAGTTTGTATGACGGATCAATGCCTTCATTTTGCCAATCAAACAAGAAGTGGGGGGAGGACATTGATGATATCTATGCGCCACTGAACTTGGACAACAAACATTGGGTGGCTATTTGGATATCGATCCCTAAGAGGCACATAGTCGTCTGGGACAGCATACCTTCAACTACCATACCAGAAAGATGGGATGAGATAATGGAGCCTTTTCTCGAGATGGTCCCTTATCTGATTGTGGAGTGCGGAGACCAGATGCATGGGTTGGAGCGATACACTTATGAGAGACTCCTCAAAGATGTACCCACGGCCAACAATGGTGATTGTGGCGTGTACGCTGCAAAGTACATTGAATGTCATGCTCTTGGGGTCCCCTTTAGCCCTAAAGACTTTGCTAGGTCCAATGCGAAGACTATGAGGGATACTATGGCTTTGGCTATATGGACGGAGCTTGTTGATCAGCATCTGAAAGATAATGAGGATGGTGGTATGTTTGTAGGCATGTATGATTAGATACACAAATCAATTTGTATAGATTTTTTAACTTGTATAGATTTTTTAACTTGTATAGATTTTTTAACTTGTATAGATACACAAATCAATTTGTATATTTGAACTATTTGTATACACAAATCTATTTGTATATTTGAACTATTTGTTTACACAAATCTATTTGTATGTTTGTGGGCATGTATGATTTATTTGATTTTCTAACTTGTATAGATTTTCTAACTTACAAATAAGTCGTCTGGAAGGTTTTCCAGCTGGACGACTTACAAATAAGTCGTCTGGAAGGTTTTCCAGCTGGACGACTTACAAATAAGTCGTCTGGAAGGTTTTCCAGCTGGACGACTTACAAATAAGTCGTCTGGAAGGTTTTCCAGCTGGACGACTTACAAATAAGTCGTCTGGAAGGTTTTCCAGCTGGACGACTTACAAATAAGTCGTCTGGAAGGTTTTCAGCTGGACGACTACAAAAAATACACTTGAAGGGATAGTAGAAGGTAGTCTAAACACTGGACGACTTAAATACACTGGACGACTTAAATACACTGGACGACTTCGTAAAAGGTCGTCTAAAAAAATACACTTGAAGGGATAGTAGAAGGTAGTCTAATACACTGGACGACTTCGTAGAAGGTAGACGAAACACTGGACGACTTAGAAATTAGTCGTCTGGACGGGTAATCAAGACTGGACGACTTATATTTAGGTCGTCTGGACAACTAGTCAACTGGTTGTGTACATTGTGGTTTCGTATGGCCAGTTTCCTTGCAGTTTGAGCATCTCCGTGCCCTGTGTTTCTTCCTGGGTTTGTGTCCCCTCATCCTAGATAGCTCCAACCAAGATTGCCATCTTGATTTCTTCTGTCTCCCCGGACCACGCTTTACGTTTGGAGGAAAGCATTCTCGTTCCTCAATATGTTGTGACACGATAGGATATATATTCTCTGAGTATCCTGCATACAGATGATTCTTTGAGTAAAGTGGACATACAAGTGTGTCGATATGCACACCAGCATGTGTTCCAGCTGCTATAGCATGAGAGCAAGGTATTTTCTCCACTCCATAGACACCACAACCACACTTTACATGTTCCAAATCAACCGCACAGTCCATTTTGCCACCTTTGACAAAGAAACGCCATCCATCAATTGGTTCGACCGTCATCGTATCCGCTATCTCTGATCGAACAGCAAGCAAGTATTCAACACCCCGGCTATGTACAGTTGGGAGACTCAAAGCATCTTGTCTCCTTTTCCAATACCATTTTCCTAACTTCTGCCTTATGAACTCCAGCAGGAACGGAATCGGAAATCCTCTTGCTCGCTTCAGTGCGGAATTAATAGATTCAGCGATGTTGCTTGTTTTTATGTTGAACCTGTTCCCCTTACAATAAACCCTTGACCATAGCTTGGCGTCGGCCTTCTCCAAATACGTTGCAAGTTCCGGGTTTGCACTCCGTATCTCAGCCATGTACCGGTTAAAATCGTGAACCGTGTGCGCATAAGCAGCCCCTTTCACCAAGTACATGAGATGTTTCCCTTTAAACTTTTTGACAATGTTATCTTGAAGGTGATAATAACATATTCCTCGGGTTGCCCAAGGAAACACCTTCTCACACGCACTTTTAATGGCCGCGTGCCGGTCAGAGACTATCACCAGAGGCTTGTCATGAGATATACAACTAGCCAATTTTGTGAAAAACCATTCCCAAGAAGGTTCATCTTCAGCATCCACGATCCCAAAAGCCAATGGGAATATCTGAAAATTGCCATCTTGTGCGGCTGCAACTAACATAACACCTCCATACTTTCCACTTAGGTGAGTTCCATCCACCACAATGACCCTTCTCTGATACTTAAAACCTTTGATAGAAGCTCCAAAAGAGAGAAATAGATACTTAAATCTTTTCTCAGAATCAAGTTCTATAGCCGTGATAGAATCAGGATTTGCAATGGAGATTTGCTCGAGATATGAAGGCAGACGCGAATACCCTTCTTCTGCTGATCCTCTCACCAATTTCTGTGCATATAACAGTGCTCTGTATGAAGTGGTGTAATCAAGCGTCATGCCAAACATGTTCTTCATTGCATCAGTGATATGCTGTGGAGTTATCCCATCAATGATCCCAACACGATCAATGAAAAGACTACCAACATACTTTGGAGTACAGTGTCTCCGCTGAGCGATTCGGTCTCCAATTGAGCATAAATGTTTTTCCACATACTTTGTTACCCAAAACGTGTTTGACCCATGTTTCACACTCGCTCTGATCTTCCATCCACAACCGCTAACCCGACATATTGCCACAAGGAGAGTTTTTGTTGATTTGTATATTCTGAAAGAAAACCTACCCCTCACTGCTGTCAACCGCAGCTCTGAAAGCAGTGCATCCTTGCTAACAAAACTCTGGTTGACATAGATGCTGGTACAATCCGATTTTCCTCCTTCAATAGCATTTGTCTTAGCATATGTCTTTTCAATTTCTTCAAAACAAATATTATCATCATCTTCCTCGTCCTCATCTAGAACCTTTCCATAAAGACTGTAATCCCCACCATTCTGATCCGTTTCACCAACAATAGTGTTATCAGCATCCTCCTCCCCATTTTCCTCCTCCCCATTTTCCTCCTCCCCATCTTGATTTTCATCTTCAACAGACTCATTATCACCAACATCTTCAAAACATTCATCAGCCTCATCATTATCACCAACATCTTCTTCCCATTCACCAGCTTCATCATTATCACCAACATCTTCTTCCCATTCACCAGCTTCATCATTATCACCAGCTTCTTCTCTTTTCTCTGAAACCGTTTCCACCTTGCTGCGGCTTGATACACAAAGACATACTCTATGCGTTTTGAGTATCTCGAGCAAGTTTCGAACTTGTCTATCACTTGTAACATGAATGGGAGGACTGCTTGGAGTCATCATCATTTCTGCTGGTAATGAGTAGCTAATCTCCACAGTCACTGATCTCATGTCCAGGTTATAATCTTCTTGAGCCATTGCAACAAGTTCAGCATGTGTTGAATCTTCATTCAATAAAAACAATCTTGCTCCTTTGAGATCATCAACCACAAAATCCCAACGGAAATCTCTCAACAACCATTCTCCATACACTGCATGTAACTTAAAAATCATCTGCAAATATTCAAAATAAAACACATTAGTAAACATAGAGAAAATGAAGAAGTTCAACAAACATTATCGCAGACGACTTAGATTTAAGTCGTCCAGAAGACTTAAAGGTAAGTCGTCTAAAGAGGTCACTTTTGCAATTGAAAATTAAAAGGGACGACTTAATTCTAAGTCGTCCGGCTTTGTTTGTTAAAAAAAAAAATTCAGACGACTTATATATAAGTCGTCTACGAAAAACGGGCTAGTTTTGCATTTGACCGAATCGTGTCAGATCTTTGACTATTTCTGGACGACTTATAAATCAGTCGTCTCTGGAAAGTAAAAATTTCAATATTTTATTCAAACTAGACGACTTACACGTAAGTCGTCCCAGGTTAGTTTTGTAATTGAAAAATAAAACTTGAAATTTAACTTTCTCCAGACGACTTAACTAAAAGTCGTCCAGCTAGACGACTTAATTTAAGGTCGTCCGGGATAAGCAAGGTTTGGACGACTTAATTGGGAAAAATTCTGGACGACTTTGCTTTCCCCGGACGACTTTAAATTAAGTCTTCTGACGGGACGACTTTATATTATGTCGTCTGGTAAAAATTAAATTATGAAGTTTTATTTTTCAACTACAAAACTAACCTAAGACGACTTACACGTAAGTCGTCTAGTTTAATAAAATATTGAAATTTTAACTTTCCGAGAGACGACTGAATTATAAGTCGTCCAGAAATAGTCAAAGATCTGACACGATTCGGTCAAATGCAAAACTAGCCTGTTTCTCGTAGACGACTTATATATAAGTCGTCTGGACTGTTTTTTTTCACCAAACAAAGCTGGACGACTTAGTTTAAGTCGTCCGTTTGACCAGAAGACTCATCAGTAAGTCTTCTACATACAGATGACTTACTTGTAAGTCTTCTACGCGAACAGATTTTGAAAAAAATTCAAATTCGTACCTTCAACTAGGTGAGATGACTTTGTTTGCACACAGGGTCTTCTCCAACCACCCAGAACCTCAAACGAAAGCAACCGTAAGTCAAAACGAAAGAAATATGGCTCCAAACAATTTTGAATCAAAAGCTTCAGTTTTTTGGATGAATATGGAGAGAAAGTGAAAGAAATGTTGTTTTTAGTTCATAACAATTGAAACAGAGAGAGTGTAAAGAGATTTACGTGCATTAAAGGGCATTAAAAGCTCCAAACAGTTCGTACAAGGTTGTTCCCACTATTCATGGCAGTGGCAATATTGTAAATACTTGAAGAAAATGAGGTTGAGACAGTAAAGAAGCCATTTTCGAAAAAAAAAAAAAAAAAAAGGTTAATGGCATTTTCGTAGATAAAATGCAGATGTGGGGTTAAAAACTCAAAAAAAAAATGAGTCAAAAGAAAAGGTTAGTTTTCTGTTTGAATTCAAGTTTTGAGTCACTTTTGCAATAAGCCCTATTTTTTAATGAGTATTAACTGACGTAAATTCTATAATAGGCAATAAGCTGCAATGAAATCTTACATCAGTTTAATGTTTACTTTATAATGGATTATTTTAATTGGTGAAAATAGTTTCGAACAAAGAGGAATGACCAGTTTTT
>NW_026618957.1:0-10264 GCF_000801105.2 Raphanus sativus
TCAAACCAGGATGAACACGATATAAGAAGCTTTATTTGGGAACCATATAATCAGTGGAGATAACCAGGAGTTGAATTAATCTCATAGAGTTTGTGAGTAAGAAGATATCCCACTTTCTATCCAGATGATTCCAGATTAGCCTTTTCGGACATATGGCCATTATCTTCTGATTCTTATCAACCAGGATGGAACACGATCTAAGAAGCTTTATTTGGAACCACTAATCAGTGGAGAATAACCAGGAAGTTAAAATAAATCTCATAGGAGTTGTGAGCAAGAAGATATCCCACCTTCTATCCAGATGATTCCAGATTAGCCTGTTCGGACATATGCCATTATCTTCATGATTCTTATCAAACCAGGATGAACCACGATCTAAGAAGCTTTATTTGGAACCACTAATCAGTGGAGAATAACCAGGAAGTTGAATAAATCTCATAGGAGTTGTGAGTAAGAAGATATCCCACTTTCTATCCAGATGATTCCAGATTAGCCTGTTCGGACATATGGCATATCTTCATGATTCTTATCAAACCAGGATGAACCACGATCTAAGAAGCTTTATTTGGAACCACTAATCAGTGGAGAATAACCAGGAAGTTGAATAAATCTCATAGGAGTGTGAGTAAGAGATATCCCACTTTCTATCCAGATGATTCCAGATTAGCCTGTTCGGACATATGCCAATATCTTCATGATTCTTATCAAACCAGGATGAACCACGATCTAAGAAGCTTTATTTGGAACCACTAATCAGTGGAGAATAACCAGGAAGTTGAATAAATCTCATAGGAGTTGTGAGTAAGAAGATATCCCACTTCTATCCAGATGATTCCAGATTAGCCTGTTCGGACATATGGCATATCTTCATGATTCTTATCAAACCAGGATGAACCACGATCTTAGAAGCTTTATTTGGAACCACTAATCAGTGGAGAATAACCAGGAAGTTGAATAAATCTCATAGGAGTTGTGAGTAAGAAGATATCCCACTTTCTATCCAGATGATTCCAGATTAGCCTGTTCGGACATATGGCAATATCTTCATGATTCTTATCAAACCAGGATGAACCACGATCTAAGAAGCTTTATTTGGAACCACTAATCAGTGGAGAAAAATCTCATAGGGTTGTGAGTAAGAAGATATCCCACTTTCTATCCAGATGATTCCAGATTAGCCTGTTCGGACATATGGCAATATCTTCATGATTCTTATCAAACCAGGATGAACCACGATCTAAGAAGCTTTATTTGGAACCACTAATCAGTGGAGAATAACCAGGAAGTTGAATAAATCTCATAGGAGTTGTGAGTAAGAAGATATCCCACTTTCTATCCAGATGATTCCAGATTAGCCTGTTCGGACATATGCAATATCTTCATGATTCTTATCAAACCAGGATGAACCACGATCTAAGAAGCTTTATTTGGAACCACTAATCAGTGGAGAATAACCAGGAAGTTGAATAAATCTCATAGGAGTTGTGAGCAAGAAGATATCCCACCTTCTATCCAGATGATTCCAGATTAGCCTGTTCGGACATATGCCATTATCTTCATGATTCTTATCAAACCAGGATGAACCACGATCTAAGAAGCTTTATTTGGAACCACTAATCAGTGGAGAATAACCAGGAAGTTGAATAAATCTCATAGGAGTTGTGAGTAAGAAGATATCCCACTTTCTATCCAGATGATTCCAGATTAGCCTGTTCGGACATATGGCAATATCTTCATGATTCTTATCAAACCAGGATGAACCACGATCTAAGAAGCTTTATTTGGAACCACTAATCAGTGGGAGAATAACCAGGAAGTTGAATAAATCTCATAGGAGTTGTGAGTAAAAAGATATCCCACTTTCTATCCAGATGATTCCAGATTAGCCTGTTCGGACATATGCCATTATCTTCATGATTCTTATCAAACCAGGATGAACCACGATCTAAGAAGCTTTATTTGGAACCACTAATCAGTGGAGAATAACCAGGAAGTTGAATAAATCTCATAGGAGTTGTGAGTAAGAAGATATCCCACCTTTCTATCCAGATGATTCCAGATTAGCCTGTTCGGACATATGCCAATTATCTTCATGATTCTTATCAAACCAGGATGAACCACGATCTAAGAAGCTTTATTTGGAACCACTAATCAGTGGAGAATAACCAGGAAGTTGAATAAATCTCATAAGAGTTGTGAGCAAGAGAGATATCCCACTTTCTATCCAGATGATTCCAGATTAGCCTGTTCGGACATATGCCATTATCTTCATGATTCTTATCAAACCAGGATGAACCACGATCTAAGAAGCTTTATTTGGAACCACTAATCAGTGGAGAATAACCAGGAAGTTGAATAAATCTCATAAGTGTGAGTAAAAAGATATCCCACTTTCTATCCAGATGATTCCAGATTAGCCTGTTCGGACATATGCCATTATCTTCATGATTCTTATCAAACCAGGATGAACCACGATCTAAGAAGCTTTATTTGGAACCACTAATCAGTGGAGAATAACCAGGAAGTTGAATAAATCTCATAGGAGTTGTGAGTAAGAAGATATCCCACTTTCTATCCAGATGATTCCAGATTAGCCTGTTCGGACATATGGCAATATCTTCATGATTCTTATCAAACCAGGATGAACCACGATCTAAGAAGCTTTATTTGGAACCACTAATCAGTGGAGAATAACCAGGAAGTTGAATAAATCTCATAAGTGTTGTGAGCAAGAAGATATCCCACCTTCTATCCAGATGATTCCAGATTAGCCTGTTCGGACATATGCCATTATCTTCATGATTCTTATCAAACCAGGATGAACCACGATCTAAGAAGCTTTATTTGGAACCACTAATCAGTGGAGAATAACCAGGAAGTTGAATAAATCTCATAAGTGTTGTGAGCAAGAAGATATCCCACCTTCTATCCAGATGATTCCAGATTAGCCTGTTCGGACATATGCCATTATCTTCATGATTCTTATCAAACCAGGATGAACCACGATCTAAGAAGCTTTATTTGGAACCACTAATCAGTGGAGAATAACCAGGAAGTTGAATAAATCTCATAGGAGTTGTGAGTAAGAAGATATCCCACTTTCTATCCAGATGATTCCAGATTAGCCTGTTCGGACATATGGCATTATCTTCATGATTCTTATCAAACCAGGATGAACCACGATCTAAGAAGCTTTATTTGAACCACTAATCAGTGGAGAATAACCAGGAATTTGAATAATCTCATAGGAGTTGTGAGTAAGAAGATATCCCACTTTCTATCCAGATGATTCCAGATTAGCCTGTTCGGACATATGACAATATCTTCATGATTCTTATCAAACCAGGATGAACCACGATCTAAGAAGCTTTATTTGGAACCACTAATCAGTGGAGAATAACCAGGAAGTTGAATAAATCTCATAAGTGTTGTGAGAAAAAAGATATCCCACCTTTTATCCAGATGATTCCAGATTAGCCTGTTCGGACATATGCCATTATCTTCATGATTCTTATCAAACCAGGATGAACCACGATCTAAGAAGCTTTATTTGGAACCACTAATCAGTGGAGAATAACCAGGAAGTTGAATAAATCTCATAGTGTTGTGAGTAAGAAGATATCCCACTTCTATCCAGATGATTCCAGATTAGTCTGTTCGTACATATGCCATTATCTACATGATTCTTATTAAACCAGGATGAACCACGATCTAAGAAGCTTTATTTGGAACCACTAATCAGTGGAGGATAACCAGGAACTTGAATAAATCTCATAAGTGTTGTGAGTAAAAAGATATGATTCCAAGATTAGCCTGTTCGAACATATGTCATTATCTTCATGATTCTTATCAAACCAGGATGAACCACGATCTAAGAAGCTTTATTTGGAACCACTATTCAGTGGAGAATAACCAGGAAGTTAAATAAATCTCATAGGAGTTGTGAGTAAGAAGATATCCCACGTTCTATCCAGTGTTGAACTGAAGAGATGAATGGAGCTTGTACATAAATAGGGCAAGCTTCAGGAGATCTCTAGAAGAGTTCAGAGAAGCTTCAGGAGTCTCCTGAAGTATCTATCATGGGTAAAGTCAAGTCCAGGAAGGCTTAGACTGATCTTAAGAAGACATGGAAGGTGTTTAAGAGAGTTTGGTCGGATGTGCAAGAATAGGGTCGAGACCGGTACGGATGGTACGGACACCGTACGGACCAGTACGGACGAGATCGACCCGAAATCATCTTTCCTCAACATGTGAAGGCATTTGAGGTCTGTGCAAAAATAGGGCGTTGGTGGACGGTCAAGGCAAGTCCATACAGCCATGAAGAAGCCTATTTGTGCATGTGCAAAGTCCGGGATTAAAAGTGGTATCAAAGTAGCATCAAAGGAGCATCAAAGAGATGCTGTGTGTAAGATGGATTCAAAGGGAGCTGGCGCCTGTTTCTGATTGGTTTGGGATGGTCTAAGACAGGCTGGCTACAGCTAGAAAGGAAGAGAGAGACTTGACCATGTATCTAGCCAAAGATGTGGGCAGATACATGGGAGCCTTTGTCCATCCAATCAGGAACCAGTAAGGGAGCTTTGACCAGATTCAAATGCACCAATTAGGCTGCAAAGACCACAAGATTAGATCCTCCACATCCATTTCAAATTATACCATCTCCACCCTTCATGTCTTATCTTTATCATTAGGTTTTATGAGTTTGCAAAGTGTAAAGAGCATATATAAGCTCATAAACTTGTTTTGTAATCTTTTAAGTGAGAGAGTGGGGTTTTCCCCTCCTCCTTCCTAATCTAAAGTCTTGTTCTTAATTTTGATTCTGGTTACCAATCTCTGAATCTTCTAATCTCTATTCTCTTAATCTCTTAGTCTTTTAATCTTGGTTACACAGTTTCTGTATCTCTCTTTAATCTCCCTCTCTCTACAATCTCGAAACACTCTCTTGTCACACACAAACACAACCTGAGTAGAGATCTCTGTAAAAATCTCATGGTATCAGAGCCAGGTTCATCAGAACTTGGTTCCAGCTTCCGCTCATGCACAAGCTCCCTTCCATGCCATTTTCAAGCCTTTGAAGCTGTTGAAGAGCTTCTGTTCAGCCGGCTGTGTAATCTCTTCAAGATGAAGTTCTGCTCATCCATGGCGTGTCCAGAAGCTGTCCTAAGTCTATCCTACTCACTCATGTCCGCCCTGAAGAAGGAAAGCCATTGGAAGCCTGTCCAAGCCTTTCCCATTCACTGTCCAAGAAGAAACCTTTCAAGAAGAAAACTTTCAGCTTGTTACTGGTGTGGCGACTCAAACATGAAGAAAGGAGGTGTCTTTGGCATGGTGGGTTCAAGGAGAAAGGCCACGGAAAGGAGGAGATGTTGGTTCTCAAACCAACAGCTCATATCTGTCCATTCATGATGATAAGTGCCTTGGAGGTTCAAGGAACCAGCACAGGTTCCTTGGTTGTAAGTTAAACCTCCTTTCCTTGTTTAAAGCTTGTGCCTTTATGAACAGGTTGTGGATTGTGGTGTGTTTGATAACCTGTGGACTGTTAAAGATTGCAAATTGGATTGTTTTGATTTGAATCTGTCCCAGGATGCTTATTGTGTAGTGTGTTGGTGATTGAGATGTTTAAAATGAATAGCTCTGGTTCTTAATGGTGCCTGTGTAATTAAATATGCTTGCATACATGGATTGAAACCAATTAATAGCTATTGCATTTTGTTGTGAGATTTGTATGCATGAACTTTAAAGCTAAGGTTCTTTAAAGAAGATGCATACTGTCCAAAAGCTACCTTACATTGAGGCATTAGATTCATGTCTAATAGCTGAGTAAAGGAGCTTAAAATTTTCCTAAGTAGCTTGTTTTGAATCTGTTAGGATCATTCTTGTGCTTACAGAGCTTAGCTTGCAAAGATGAGTTCTTGATTTTTTCTAGTTTAATCTGTTGCTTTGCTTGAAGACATTGGTGTTCAAACTTAATGATACATCAAGGATTGACCCAATGCAAGAATGTCTAATCTTCTCTGGAGTTTGAGTTGTGTTTCAGGTTCACAAGAAGTGTTCACAGTTCATCACCAACCAAAGTTGAAAGATAAAGACCTTTCCCATTGTGTGTGCAATGGAAAGTAGAACTCAAGGCCATTGTAAGCTGATCATGAGTGATCTAGCCGAAGTAGAGGGAAGAAGAAGGTCACTCACAAGCAACCATTGAGGTGCTTGTAGAGGAGGCTGAGGTATCTCCTCAGTACAATGGTAGTGTAGTTGAAAGGCCATTGCAAGCTGATCATGCGTGATCTAGCCGGAGTGGAGGGAAGAAGAAAGTCACTCACAAGCAACCAAAGAAGTGCTTGTTGAGTGATCTGAGGTATCTCCTCAGTTCAATGGTAAGAGAAGGAGCTGTTAAGCTTCAGGAAGTGAGGGATTCAAGTGGCGTGTGAAGAGCAGCCACTCCTCACTATTTATACAAGGGAGTAAACCTGATTCTATTTCTTTATATGCATATCTGTCTCTGTTTTTTTTTAGTCCCTGGATCTCATGTCTTGTTTATTGCATTGTCTTTTGTATTTCTATAGCTTGAAATAATCATGGGTGCATTGCAAAATTGAGAAGTGTTCTCTGATGCTTGCATCATGATAGATAAACTGTCTTGCATTCTTATTCTTGTCTCATTTAGTCTTATGTTCAATCCGGATGCATACTGGTTCTATTACCTTTGTTTAATCCATCAATTGATTGTCTTGCATCATTTAGAAATTATCTAGGTTGCTTGCATCATTTGGTTTTGATTGGAACTGGTGTGCATAGCTCCAAGTAGCTCTCGGATTGAACCTGGTGCATGCATATAGTATTGCTTAAGTTGCTGCATTCATATATTGTTGTATGAAAAATTAGCCTAAAATGTCAGTGTATTGTTGAAAGCATACATTGTCATTTTAGAGAATGAAAAGGGCTTGATCTTGTTCTTGTGATTAGCTTGTTTCAAGATCATAGCTATTGTCTCATTGTTGATCAAACAAGATATAAAAATCTTGATTTGGTCTCAATGGGAAGATCTAATCTTGCATTGAGTTGTGGTGGTGTTAGGCACACAGGAAGTTGTAAGCAGCAACTCGCCAACAACAAGGAGTGTAAAGACTAAGGTCTAGTGGCATTGTATATCATCACTGGATGTGTCTATCCATAAACTACAGGAAGTGTAGTGTGATGATTTATACAATGAGGTCTCTCTATGGTGATTCAGTCACCTTTGTCCTTAGATAAGGAAGAGAGATTGCCATTGCATAATACCAAAAGACTACAGGAAGTGTAGCATGGGACATTATGCAATGAGAAGCTAGTCTTGTGAGGTCTCTCTATGGTGATTCAAACACCCGAGTTCCTGTATAAGGAAGAGAGTAACTTACAAGATCTAGACCATTACTAAAGTCTGTTGAGACTGGTGGTCTGGAGGCCATGAAATTGCTTATGCCTTACACAAGCTTAGTTCCAAATCTCTGTCTCGGAAACTAAGCTTGAGGGGGGAAGGTAAAAAAAAAGAAGCAAGTTTCATGGTCTATCAAGCGTGTGCAAAGACTTCTACAAAGGATCATCAGCTGGAGCTGTGTGTATAAAGGTTCATGAGAAGTATGAAGCTGAAGGATTCACACTGTAGTCCAAGTAGCTGATGATGCCATGAAGATGGTGCACTGGTCGAGTTTGGAAGCTCACCAAAACAAAAGGGAAGAATCATATACTCTTTAAACTCTTTTCAATATAATTTATTCATCCTTTTCACTGTTTGAGCTTGAAAAGATATTAATCTTGTGTTGATTGACTGAAAATTGTGTTGATTGTTGTATAAAGCATCAGTGTGATGCATTCTTGGTTCTTGATAAGTACTGATGCACCTTTGGGATAATGTATCAGGTACCATTGCTTGGCGCCTCACTTAAGTGTTCCTGGCTGTCTCCTAGCTTCTCTAAAGAGGCTGTGAAGTCTGTCGATAGGGGGAGACCCAAACCAGTGTCTATGAAGAGGGCAAGCTGAGTTTGTTGGGTTGATCAGCCTCAGTGGTGTGTAAAGAAGCTTTGATCGCCTCCTAGCCTTTCCAAGAAGAAGCTTTGAAGCTTATTGAGAGGGGGAGACATAGATTGGTTCTATAAGAGAAATTAAAGGGAGCAGATGAGCGTGGCACAAAGAAGGAATGGGATGAGTTTGTCAAGCATGTGTATGCTTTGGCTACGACCCGGAGTCTAGGTGCTCCTGCCAAAGCATCCACATCCAACAAACTCATCACCATGGATCCTAGAGCAAATCATCACATGGTTAGTGTTAAGAGCGTGATAAGTGTTGTGAAGAAAGTCATGGACAAGGGCATGTCTAGGCAAGAGAATGAATGTTCAGAACATTCTTGAGTATGAGAAGATGAAGACTTCTCCATCATGTGCAACTTCTAGTGTGAGTTGGCTGAAGAGTGAGTTGAAGATTCCAGACGCATCCCATGAAGAGTACAAGTTCAGAAGATGCTGCAATGGAGTGATAATCAGATCATGAAAGCTATTCTTCCAAGCTTGACTTGTTCCACACGGTTAAGCTTGAGAGAGATTGAAGCTTGCATGACCTGAGAGCCTTTGGAAGTTATTCAAGAAGAGAAGACAGCCTAGTGAAGAAGTGTTGTGAGAGTGTAGAAGTAATTTCCAAGGCGGCCTCTAGAGTTGAGGTGATTGGAGAGAAGCTGAGGCAGATTCACATAGTTCAAGCAAGATGTGATCTCTTGAAGAAGAAGAAACTAAGGTTCAGTTGGTGTTGGTACACAAGGAGAAGAAGATCAAGAGGTCCGAGCTCTTAAACTCAACAACAGGTTGGGTAAAAGATGTCCGAGATCAGCTTATGTTAAGTACAAGAAGTGATCAGTGATGTGTAAGAGAAGTGGTGATCTATCTTACACCACATGAGGGCCACGATCCAGAGTCTTTGTGTCCCTTACATTGTTGGTAAGGCACAAAGAATCACTGGCCAATCCCTAGGCCTTGGAGATCTCTACTCTTTTCCTTGCAAGGTTTTGTCCCACAGGGTTTTCTTTGCAAGGTTTTTAATGAGGGAGACTCTTCAAGGTTCCAAGCTTGACTTAGGATCCTAGAGTCAAGCTTGAGGGGGAGTGTTGAACTGAAGAGATGAATGGAGCTTGTACATAAATAGGGCAAGCTTCAGGAGATCTCTAGAAGAGTTCAGAGAAGCTTCAGGAGTGTCCTGAAGTATCTATCATGGGTAAAGTCAAGTTCAGGAAGGCTTAGACTGATCTTAAGAAGACATGGAAGGTGTTTAAGAGAGTTTGGTCGGATGTGCAAGAATAGGGTCGAGACCGGTACGGATGGTACGGACACCGTACGGACCAGTACGGACGAGATCGACCCGAAATCATCTTTCCTCAACATGTGAAGGCATTTGAGGTCTGTGCAAAAATAGGGCGTTGGTGGACGGTCAAGGCAAGTCCGTACAGCCATGAAGAAGCCTATTTGTGCATGTGCAAAGTCCGGGATTAAGAGTGGTATCAAAGTAGCATCAAAGGAGCATCAAAGAGATGTTGTGTGTAAGATGGATTCAAAGGGAGCTGGCGCCTGTTTCTGATTGGTTTGGGATGGTCTAAGACAGGCTGGCTACAGCTAGAAAGGAAGAGAGAGACTTGACCATGTATCTAGCCAAAGATGTGGGCAGATACATGGGAGCCTTTGTCATCCAATCAGGAACCAGCAAGGGAGCTTTGACCAGATTCAAATGCACCAATTAGGCTGCAAAGACCACAAGATTAGATCCTCCACGTCCATTTCAAATTATACCATCTCCACCCTTCATGTCTTATCTTTATCATTAGGTTTTATGAGTTTGCAAAGTGTAAAGAGCATATATAAGCTCATAAACTCGTTTTGTAATCTTTTAAGTGAGAGAGTGGGGTTTTCCCCTCCTCCTTCCTAATCTAAAGTCTTGTTCTTAATCTTGATTCTGGTTACCAATCTCTGAATCTTCTAATCTCTATTCTCTTAATCTCTTAGTCTTTTAATCTTGGTTACACAGTTTCTGTATCTCTCTTTAATCTCCTTCTCTCTACAATCTCCAAACACTCTCTTGTCACACACAAACACAACCTGAGTAGAGATCTCTGTAAAAATCTCATTCACCACTGATTAGTGGTTCCAAATAAAGCTTCTTATATCGTGGTTCATCCTGGTTTGATAAGAATCATGAAGATAATGGCATATGTTCGAACAGGCTAATCTGGAATCATCTAGATAGAAAGTGG
>NW_026618958.1:0-10262 GCF_000801105.2 Raphanus sativus
GATCTAGTTTTATCTTATCTTTTATGATATGTTTGCAGATGGTATGTGCAAGATAAGCAGATTCACCAGAGATATTAAAATCAAAAGAAAGAGTGGAGAAGATAGCACTAATGATGGTGATGTTGCCGAAGAAAAAGAAGATGATTTCGATAGGAGTTAGTAAAGAAGTTTTATCCGGATTAATTTTTGTAATAACCTGTTAAGGTTTACACATACATATTACTCTACTTCTTGATAATGGTTTTGAGAAGATTTTTTTGAAACCAAAAATCTATATATCCTTATCAATTTATTTTTATCTGACTACTTTAAAAGTACTGCTTTTATTTGGAGGTACCCAACATTTTAAATCTCGGCTAACAAAATGATTTTGTTGGCTATCAATAGTTTTATCGGATTAATTTTGTAAAATCCAGTCTATACTCATGCATACATATTACTCCATCTCTTATAATAATTTAACTTGAACTCATTATGTATTATCCGGTTATAGTACACATTCATATTGCAGATACAAAAATCACTATATGGATACCACTGTCACAATTCTGACTATCTATGTATTGTCTGGTTATAATACACATTCATAAATATCATTGTAGCTATTGTAATAACACAAGACCAAATCCATATGTATTATGTATATGTAGTTTATTGAAGTACAAATAAATTACAAAGTCTATGCATCCTAAAGTACATACAAATTACATGTTCAAATTTTCATGATATTATCATTGTAATCCATATTTTCTATGTATTATCCGGTTATAATACACATTTATAAATACCACTGCAGCTATTGTAATAACACAAGACCATACCAAAATGTATATGTTGATTATTGATGTTTACGGTCCATATTATATGTGTTATCTGGTTGTATTCTTGTTTATTGTGTCTATCACAAACTTAGCTCTTTTAATTTAATGTGTTAACCACTCTAATATATGAGTATTTCTTACAACATTGATTTCATTTAATTTAATTTTACTGACCACAAATTTCACACTACCACATTTTGGTTACCACCACAAGTCTGACATTCCTTACTAGAACTTATTAGCTTACAAAATTAAGAAGAAAATATAATTGTAATTACACCTTCATTTCTCTACTGATTCTACAAGTTTGGAAAACAAATACCACTAAATTAGTTATCTTTGTATGTGTATACAATTAATTAATTCTTATTAAAATAAAATTATTATGTGAACACATTTTTTCCTAAGTTATATTAAAATAATTTTTTATATTTATAGAAACATCTTAGAGTTTTTTTTCTTATAGTTTGCCCCTACATTAACTAAAACATAGGAAAGCAGTGAAATATTCATTTATAAGTAATAAAGTTATTTAACTTGGAATTTCAAAAAAAAATATTAAATAACTTACAATGATTATCAAGTAAGTTGTAAAGTGTTTACAAGTAACAAAAAATAATAAGGCATGACAAATAACTTGCAATTCTGTCATTTTTAGCAGTTACTTAAAACTGTAAATGCTCACTTTTAACAAATTTAGTACAACAAAAACTTATATACTATCGTATAAACTAAATCAAGTAGTAAATATACCGAAAATACCAAGTAAGCGGTTTGTATACATTCTAGTAGTACTATCTAGATTCAAATACCAACTATTTCAAACAGATAAAGATAGTGACTTGTTGAAAAGTAAAATGATGAAGAAAATGCTGAGAATTGTTTGGGTGTAATTGATTGATTTCCCATTAAAAAGGTGGCGGACGAAACAATTTTTCTTTTAAGTTGACTTGACCATAAACCTCTCATTGCTCCTCCCTCTTGCGTCCTTGGACCATCATTCTTTCAAAGACTTAGTCTTCTCTTTCGTCTCTTAGTGACATGGTAACAAAGTAACCACGTTCTTATGCTTCTCTTCTCTCTCCATGACAAATAAAAGCAATTTCGTCGAATTGAAGAAAAACATATCTTCTTTTTTGTTTGTCTCTCTGATCATTTCACACCCAGTTTTAAACGGTAGCTGTTGTCCGATCTCTATCCATCCTCTAGTACTGTGTCTTCTTGTAAAGCAGTCTCTGTTTTTAGATTCACACCCTCTTTTTTTTGGTTCTTTCTCTTGACTTGTGTAAAACCCTGAGAACAAGAAGTGTATAAACAAAAATCTTTTCAAAAAGAAAAAAAGTGTATAAACAGAGATAGTTGTCTATCTATATAATTGAGAAAAAAAAAAGAGTTTGGCTGTTTGTCGGTATGGGGCTTTGCTGGTCTTCTTCATCTAAATCTCCTTCAACAACAACAACAACACCTACCACTACTGGTAATATCAGTTCAGGTTTGTCTTCTCAAAATCTCTTCTTTTTCTTTCTTTCTTTGGAGTAATCTGTCTATAATAGGTTTCACTTCAACTTGTGTAATACGTTGCCTATCATTTATGTACTCTGTTTGTTCCGAGAATCTTGGATTTGTTGTGCTTATAGTTCTGTGAGATCAAGTGGTGATCTGTTCCATTAGTATTTGTTTGTGATCTGTTATGTGACTGAGTGTTCTGGGAATGGTTTTTGTTTTGAAATGGTGTTTCTAATTGAAACAGGTCCGTTTAAGTCAACGACTACAGAAACATCAAGAAGTAACATATCTAGTACAAGTGGATTCTCTGCTGGAAGTGGTGGAGATGCTTGCCCTGAGGGTCAGATACTTCCCATTCCGAACTTGAGGATATTCAGCCTTGCAGAACTTAGAGCTACAACCAGAAATTTCAAGTCTGAGAACGTTCTTGGAGAAGGAGGGTTTGGGAAAGTCTTCAAAGGCTGGCTTGAGGAGAAAGGGCCTGGTAGTCACAGCACTGGAACTGTGATTGCTGTCAAGAAACTTAACTCCGAAAGCTTCCAAGGATTTGAGGAATGGCAAGTGAGTAGAGTAAAACTCTTATATCAATGGTATGCAGTGAGGAGTTCTGTTTGTTTATTGGATGGTTTGTTTCTTTGTTTCTGTGTAGTGTGAGGTGAACTTTCTTGGGAGGGTTTCTCATCCGAACCTGGTGAAGCTGTTGGGATACTGCTTGGAAGGTGACGAGTTGCTTCTGGTGTATGAGTTCATGCAGAAAGGAAGCTTAGAGAATCATCTCTTCCGAAGTAAAGAACCATCTTCTTACTTTTAAGTCATTTTAGATGTTATTATGGTTTAATGCTACCCCACTGATTTGAAGCTGCTTCTGTTTCTCCAGAGGGTTCTGTAGTTCAGCCGCTCTCATGGGAAATAAGGCTTAGGATTGCAATAGGAGCAGCTAAAGGCTTAGCGTTTCTGCACGCTTCAGAGAAGCAAGTCATTTATAGAGACTTCAAAGCTTCTAACATTCTACTTGATAGTGTAAGTAAACTACATATGGCTTTATGGATTTTGATATATACAAGTGTGGAGTGAGATCAACTTGTTTGATCTTTGTTGCAGTCATTTAACGCAAAGCTATCAGATTTTGGATTGGCTAAGTTAGGTCCTTCTGCTAGTCAGTCTCACATCACAACACGGGTTATGGGTACACACGGTTATGCAGCTCCAGAGTATGTTGCTACAGGTACTACAAAAGTACAATGTCTTTTATCTTCTTTTGCTTCTTTATGGTTTTTGAATACAAACTGTGTTTGGTTCCTGACAGGTCACTTGTATGTAAAGAGTGATAACTACGGGTTTGGAGTTGTTTTAGCTGAGATCTTGACTGGTTTACACGCACTTGATCCTACCCGTCCCACCGGTCAACACAATCTAACAGACTGGATCAAGCCTCATCTCTCAGAAAGAAGAAAACTGAGGAGGATAATGGACCCTCGTCTAGAAGGAAAGTACCCTTTCAAATCGGCTTTCCGAGTGGCCCAACTGGCTCTGAAATGCCTTGAACCGGAACCAAAGAACCGTCCATCGATGACAGAAGTGGTGGAATCGCTAGAACTCATTGTAGCTGCCAATGAGAAACCGTTGGAACGAAGGACCACTAGAGCTTCCCCAACCGTAGGTCACCAACAAAGCCATTATCGAAGGGAGCATCTGTCTACATTTCAACCGAGGCAAACTGTGGCTAGAGGTCACTAGTGTTGTTTTTGAAACACAAGATTCTTTTTTCTTCTCTCTCTCTCTGGTTTTGTATTCGTTAAGAAGATGATTACATAACCGTTCGTATGTATACTATATGGAACCAAAAGACAAGACTAGTAAATGTGTTGTAACTAGTAAATGTGTTGTTGTGTGTGTTTGTAGATGCTTTATAAGAGATTAAGAAAGTTTTGAACTATTAGTTATCTAGATGAATAGTCCAATCGATCTTTTTACGAATATAGTCAGCTCCAGGGCCGTGCCTGACTTATATAAGATTAGAAACAACAAAAAAAATTTGGCCCCAAACACAATTTTAAAAAACAAATACACAAAACTGTATAGTGAAACCAAAGTTGGGCTTAGAAATCAGCACATTGCACATGTTGGCAAACACATATTACCATATGAACTAGCTGATTTTTAAACTATTTGGCCCCTAAATTAATTTTAAGCAGACTGGCCCTCAAGCTAATGCTTGACCAGCTTCCACTGAGGCACGGCCCTCAGCAGAAGTCAATATATGAGCTTCTTAGTTAGAAGCCAGGAACTTAGAGAAACTCTTGTTACCATTCTGTTTAACAACACCTTCCCATAGTGACTAATAATTAGGAAGTTCTGTAGAGACACACCATTTTGCTCAAGCTCTCAAATAAACGAAACCTTTCTCCATATAAGATATATTCCCCACATAGATCGCTGAGATTGAGAGATCCAATTAACACCACCACCTCAATCTTTCTTCATGAGTTCTGGGTTCCCTGTACTTTGTTTTGTCGAAAAATAAAAAACTAAGTGAGCTATTTCTAAACGTCCCACATCGGTAAGTTACATAAAGTCTGTCATAAGCTTTGCACTATAAAATAGGAAGCACGGCCTAACTTTCAACTCATACCTTTCTCGGCCTTTTGGCTAAGATCAAGTGTAGTATCTGTTCTTATCAGTTTAATATCTGATATGTGGTCCATCGGATCACACGATATTAACTTTATTTTTTGAGGGAGGGAATTCATAAAGATAGCTTGCTATCTGGATTTCTGCGAGTCGTCCATGCGTTGCACTACTGCACGGATCTGGCTTAACCCATCAAACCAATAGTTCAACTCTTTTCTTCAACTCTTTTCTTCAACTAGACTGCTAAACCCAAAATATTGAGCTCACTTGTGTTGTTTTGAACTCCCGATATTTTTTTCTGTTTAGTAATCTTTGCAGATGATTAGACTACCACTCATATCTGTACATACTACATGAAACCAAAAGACAAACCTGATGGTAGCTCCAAAGCTGTACATATCACACACCAACTACATGGATACAGTGGTTACAAGTGCCAAGATATAAGCATCTTAATTAGAAGCCAGAAACGTAGAGAAGCTGTTATATAGATCAACTCTGTTTAACAACGACTCAGGCTTATAGGAGGAAAATAAGTGTCTATAATATTTAATATAGGAACAATAAAAATGGACACAGACAACAATCAATTCACAGAATATGAATACAAGTCTATTAGGGATATGAAAATAGCATCTTTTGACGTATACTGCAAAAGAGATTAAAGAAACCATATTCTTCCATTTTTGTTTTCCAAGGAAGATGATCTTTTGAAGTTTTCCATCTTCGCTCAAGCTGTCAAAATCCTTCTCCATAAGATATGTTCCTCACATAGATCGCTGTTTTTTAATTAACACCACCACCTAAATGTTTTCATCATTGTAGTTTGTTTGGTTGAAGGAAACTAAGGAGAGGTTATCTCTAATGTCCCACATCGGTAAGGTACAGAAAGTTAGACATAAGCCTTGCACAATAAAAAAGGAAGCATGGTCTTGCTTTCAACTCATACCTTTCTCGGCCTTTTGGCTAAGATCAAGTGTAGTATCTGTTCTTATCAGTTTAATATCTGATATGTGGTCCATCGGATCACACGATATTAACTTTATTTTTTGAGGGAGGGAATTCATAAAGATAGCTTGCTATCTGGATTTCTGCGAGTCGTCCATGCGTTGCACTACTGCACGGATCTGGCTTAACCCATCAAACCAATAGTTCAACTCTTTTCTTCAACTCTTTTCTTCAACTAGACTGCTAAACCCAAAATATTGAGCTCACTTGTGTTGTTTTGAACTCCCGATATTTTTTTCTGTTTAGTAATCTTTGCAGATGATTAGACTACCACTCATATCTGTACATACTACATGAAACCAAAAGACAAACCTGATGGTAGCTCCAAAGCTGTACATATCACACACCAACTACATGGATACAGTGGTTACAAGTGCCAAGATATAAGCATCTTAATTAGAAGCCAGAAACGTAGAGAAGCTGTTATATAGATCAACTCTGTTTAACAACGACTCAGGCTTATAGGAGGAAAATAAGTGTCTATAATATTTAATATAGGAACAATAAAAATGGACACAGACAACAATCAATTCACAGAATATGAATACAAGTCTATTAGGGATATGAAAATAGCATCTTTTGACGTATACTGCAAAAGAGATTAAAGAAACCATATTCTTCCATTTTTGTTTTCCAAGGAAGATGATCTTTTGAAGTTTTCCATCTTCGCTCAAGCTGTCAAAATCCTTCTCCATAAGATATGTTCCTCACATAGATCGCTGTTTTTTAATTAACACCACCACCTAAATGTTTTCATCATTGTAGTTTGTTTGGTTGAAGGAAACTAAGGAGAGGTTATCTCTAATGTCCCACATCGGTAAGGTACAGAAAGTTAGACATAAGCCTTGCACAATAAAAAAGGAAGCATGGTCTTGCTTTCAACTCATACCTTTCTCGGCCTTTTGGCTAAGATCAAGTGTAGTATCTGTTCTTATCAGTTTAATATCTGATATGTGGATCATCGGGTCTACAAGATATTAACTCTATTTTTTGAGGGGGAAAACCCGTTAAGATAGCTTGCTATCGGGGCTTTCACGAGTCGTCCATGCGTTGCACTACTGCACTGGTTTGGCTCAACCCACCAAACAAATAGTTCTAACTCTTTTTCTTCAATTAGATAGCTAAACTAAAAATATTGAGCTCATTGGTGATGTTTTAAACTCCTGAGATTTTTTCACATCTCTCGGGTTTTGCATTCGTTAAAGATGATTAGAACACCATTCATATGTTCACTACATGTAACCAAAATACAAGACAATTTACATGTGTAGTGTTCTGTAATTGCTTAAACTCATATATAAGTGACCTTACTCTCACAACACAAGATTGAAGAGATGGGATCACACATGTGTGCAAAGCTACAAGCTTTGTCCTCGAGGATTAAGCAAGCTTCCTCCAACGGTAAATGGCGGGAAGTGCTGTCTTGTTACTCAGAGATAATACAGACATCTGAAACTCAACTCAACGACCCTTTCCTCTTCCCCATCGTTTTCAAATCTTGTGCTAAGCTCTCGTGGCTGTCGCAAGGCAGATGCGTCCACGCGAGTCTGTGCAAGAGAGGGTTCGAGTCTTTTGTCTCTGTCGGGAACTCCATCGCTGACTTCTACATGAAATGCGGAGACTTGTGTTCCGCGACAAGAGCGTTCGACTCTATGACCTCGAGAGACTCTGTTTCTTGGAACGTCGTCGTTTTCGGGTTTCTCGATCATGGCTTTGAAGAAGATGGGCTATGGTGGTTTTCCAAGTCCAGAGTTTGGGGCTTTGAGCCTAACGTCTCCACATTGGTTCTTGTGATTCACGCGTGTCGTAGTTTGCGATGTTATATTGATGGAGAGAAGACTCACAGCTACGTGATCCGTTCTGGGTTCTATGGGGTTTCATCTGTTCAAAATTCGATATTGTCTTTATATGCAGAGTTTGATTCGGTAAGCGCACGTAAACTGTTCGACGAAATGTCTGAAAGAGATGTTATTTCATGGAGTGTTGTAATTAGAAGTTATGTGCAGAGCCAAGAACCTGTTTGTGGACTGAAGTTGTTCCGAGAGATGGTTCGTGAGTCCAAAACAGAGCCTGATTGTGTAACTGTAACGAATGTTCTCAAGGGCTGTGCTGTTCTTGAGGATGTTGATGTGGGAAGATCAGTTCATGGGTTTTCTATACGTAAAGGGTTTGATTTGGGGGACGTTTTTGTGCGCAATTCGCTCATCGATATGTATTCCAAAGGATTTGATGTTGATTCAGCGTTTAGAGTGTTTGATGAGACGACTTGTAGAAACATTGTTTCATGGAATTCGATTTTGGCTGGGTTTGTACACAACCAAAGATATGAAGAGGCTGTTAAGATGTTTAGTTTGATGAGAAAGGAAGCAGTTGAAGCGGATGAAGTTACTCTCGTGAGTCTTCTTCAGGTTTGCAAGTTCTTTGAGCAGCCATTTCCCTGTAAGTCGATACACTGCGTGATGATCAGGCATGGATATGAGTCTAACGAAGTTGCCTTAAGCTCTTTGATTGATGCATATACAAGCTGCAGTCTTGTTGATGATGCAAAAACCGTGTTTGAGTCGATGGCCTACAAGGATGTGGTGTCATGTAGCACAATGATCTCTGGATTAGCCCGTTCTGGAAGACCTTACGAAGCTATTTCAATCTTCTGTAAGATGAAGGATAAGCCCAACGCCATCACCATGGTTAATCTTCTTGACGCATGCTCTGTTTCAGCAGACTTGAGAAAATCCAAATGGGCACATGGAATAGCTATCAGGAGAGGCTTAGCCACGAGTGACATCTCAGTTGATACATCCATTGTTGACGCATACGCAAAATGCGGCGCCATAGAAATGGCGAGGAGAGCATTCGATCTAGCTCCTAGTAGAAACGTAGTCTCTTGGACGGTGATGATATCAGCATACGCTATAAACGGTTTACCGGAGAGAGCATTAGCATCATTCGAGGAAATGAAACGAGAAGGGTACACACCAAACGCGGTGACTTATCTGGCGGTTTTATCAGCTTGTAATCATGGGGGATTGATCAAGCAAGGTCTCATGTTCTTCAAATCAATGGTTGAAGATCACAACAAACCTTCGCTGCAGCATTACTCTTGTCTTGTTGACATGCTTAGCCGAGCTGGAGAGATTGATACAGCAGTGGAACTAATCAAGAACCTTCCAGAAGACATGAAACCGGGGGTTAGTGCATGGGGATCGATTCTTAGTGGATGCAGGAACCGTTTGAAAAGTGGGATCATTACAACAGAGGCAATAGCTGAGGTTCTTGAGCTTGAACCCTTGTGTTCTTCAGGGTATTTGCTAGCGTCCAGCGTTTTTGCTGCAGACAAATCGTGGGAAGATGTAGCGTCGATGAGGAAGTTGGTGAAGGAGAGAAAGATTCGGGTCGTTGCTGGTTATAGCACGGTTCTTGAAGGAACCGTGTCTAGGAGGTTCTTGGCGGGAGAGAAGCTAAACCAAAGTGATTGTGAGTTAAACAACGTCGTTCAGAGTCTTCGTAGATGCTTGACGCTAGAAAATACAATGGAATGGATCTAAGCAGAAGGTTTAAAGTATTTGGCTCTTGCTAGTTTACTGAGTGTTTCAGGATGCACGATAGTTCTTGATCAGGGCAAGCAAGTTCATGGACTTTCTCTTCATTTTAGTTTAGAGTAAAAGTCCACTGCTCGTAGCTCTCTGATTAATATGTACTCTAAATGCGCAAGTATGGTAGAAGCTTCAGAGATATTTAAAGAAACATACAGATATATAGTTTCGTTCACAGCTATGATCAATGGATATGCAGTAGACGGGAATTCCAAAGATAGCTATTTTAATCTGTTTTTTTTTAAAAGTCTAAAGATTGATTTCAGATATGACACAACCAGTGGCGTATCTAGCCGAAAAGGTTCACTAGGGGTAAATAATATCTATAAATAAATATTTTATAAATACGTTTTCTGCCAACTTTGTAAGTGTATTAATACAAGATACATGTAAAAATAAGATTTTTTAATAAGTAAAATCTTTTAAAAACTAACAGAAAATTATAGATATAAATGAATATGTTTTTTCATGATATGAAAATACAAATACATATATTCAGAATTGTTTTTTTCTCTCACTCAAGTATGGATAAATAATCATATGATATAAAACTCAAGTGAAAATATTTCTATTAGTCATTGATATCTTATTATATAAAGTTGGTTTTTCAAAATTACAAATTAACAAGATCACGACACATGTCAATTATATATTTTAGGTTGTGACATGTGTTAAATAACAATTTTCATTTTGAAAAAATAAA
>NW_026618959.1:0-10250 GCF_000801105.2 Raphanus sativus
GAGCATTTTGTGAGAAAGTGATGTTTTTTGGAGCTTTTGGAGCATTTTGGAGTACAAGAGATGATATACCCGAGTTGACCATACAAGACAAGTCGGAAGTCAACATTGCGATTATAATCGATCGATACTCATCCAGAGTTGTCGATCGATGTAGCTGAGAAGATCCGCGTACTAGAAGATTATATCGATCGATACACATCTTGTGTTGTCGATCGATATAGAGGACGAAATTGTTTAGCCAACTACTTCACCAAGACTTCACCAAATTACGAGATTGCCCCTGACGAGTTTTTAACCTAATGGAAATGCTTAAATATTTCCTGCTAAGTGTTTTTGACGGCAAGCTTTGAAAACAACCTTCAAGAGAGGCAGAGAGTGTGAGAGAGAGACTAGAGTTTTATTGTTTTGAGAGATTGGAGAGATTTCTCATCTCCTTTTGTATTTCTACTTATTTCTATATTGCAATTCTTTCATCTATCCATTGTCATGAATTGCTTAGCTATGTCTGAGTAGTCTATTGTTAGATCTAGGGTTTAAATAGGTTTGTGGGATTAGACCCAAACTATAATTGCTAAGTTGTGGTGCTCATCAAATGGATTGCACCCTATGCTTGTTTTAGATTAGCTAACTAGAACATAGATCACTAGGATCTTTGATTATCTTGAATTATCCATTTGAGCTAGCTTGTCTCCCGTTCAGAAAGAGCGACAGCTCCTCCTTGAGACCTAGTGTTCATATTCGGCTCGTGTGGGAACCGAAATTCGCACTGTCGATTTTAAGTAAGTAAATCGAAGGAAAATTAAGTAAACCTAGCTTTCCCTGAAGGCTCGGATCTCTGCGATAACCAAACGAAAATGATAAAACAAAGCAACGTAGCGGAAGATTGCACTAAGGCGTTTTTATTAAATAGATGGTACAATATTCTCCCGAAAAAAGGGAGTAGAGAAACGCTGAAACAAAAAGCGACGGAAATAAAGGAGGCAAAGCGTTATAAGCTTTGTTCCGCTAGTCTAACCTCCTAAGTCCTAAGCTAGCAGGAATTCTCTAAGTCCCTAAGTTTCGGATTTGCTCTCTCTCTAGGATTTTTGCCCTGCCTTCCTTCCTCTCCCCAAGCTCCTTTATATACTTCTTTTTATGATGGTCTCTCTTCTTCTTCTGGGCCGCAGGGCGGGCTTCTTTCCATTTTCGTCGGCCTCCGCGTTTTTAGGAAACTTGACATTTATCCATCCGACGATTTAACATTTATCTTGTTACGTAAAGATAAGCGTAAATCGTCATATCCATCTCAGATAATCGTAGAGCTGACTGTCGATCGCGTTTGGTCCCTTTCGGACCGTCTTTAGGACTTCCGTTGTTTTCTACGATCTCTTTAGAAGTTCCTCGTTCATTCGTAGAGTTGAGATGAATGGCGTTTTAAGATGACCATCGCTATTTCGTACGAAGAATCTAAGATCTCCCTTCCCGTCGATGTCTTACGAGTTTTCCGAAATGTTTCCGATGTTTCGCGAAGACTTAGGAAAGACTCGAAGTACAGATTTCTGATTGCCGGGAACTAGGACTCGTGTACCGAAGATCATCGACCGAAGACCCGAGCCAGCACGGGACTAGCCGCCCGGCGGCCACGGCCAGCACGGGCGCTAGCCGCCGGCGGCCACGGCCAGCACGGGGCTAGCCGCCCGGCGGCCACGGCCGGCACGGGCGCTAGCCGGCCGGCGGCCACGGCCAGCACGGGGCTAGCCGCCCGGCGGCCACGGCCAGCACGGGCGCTAGCCGCCGGCGGCCACGGCCAGCACGGGGCCAGCCGCCCGCGGCCACGGCCAGCACGGGGCTAGCCGCCCGGCGGCCACGGCCAGCACGGGCGCTAGCCGCCGGCGGCCACGGCCAGCACGGGGCTAGCCGCCCGGCGGCCACGGCCAGCACGGGCGCTAGCCGCCGGCGGCCACGGCCAGCACGGGGCTAGCCGCCCGGCGGCTACGGCCAAGGCCGGGTCGGCTGCTCGGTTCCTTCGGTCTTCGGGTGTTCGTGTTCGTTTGTCGGAAGGTTTTTCGTATGACAAATAGACTTAGCCGTTGATTTCGAGATAACCGTTTTTGACCCCAACAGTTAGCCCCCCAGCATGCAAGACGCGGGAGCGATTTTGTGTGCGAAGGATTTGAAAATCGAAATTTTCGGCTATGAATATTTTATTCCGAAAAACTCTACCACCTTTGATTTCTTATAAGTAGCACTCCATCTTCCTCTCATTTTTCATTCACTTTCCTTTCCTCAAATTTTTTAGAAAACATGGCTTTCTCTCCAAATGACAAGAAGGATTCTGATGTCGAAATGAGTGAAGCTAACCAAGCCTCGTTGGCGCAAGATTCTCCTGCTCTTACGCAGACGTTCGTCGAGGGGTTCAGTTCTTTTCAGGACAAGATGGAGCGACGCCGTGCTGAGATGGAGTCTAGCGTGGCAGGTCCCAGTGCTACTTCTGTGGTTCCGACTCTCGGTTCCGATGTCACTTTAACCCCGGATTCCGCGGCTTTGGTTCTTGGACCCGACGTTACCCCAATCTCGATCTCCACACTCCCAGCCTCTGGACCCGATGTCCCTTTGCCTGCTGGAGAAATTGTCGTTTCGGAGCAAGTACCCGATGTCCAGGCTCGCCCGGAGGATTCCCCTTTCGTGCCGATAGTGGTTTCGGAGGATGCGGTTGAAGTCATGCCTCCTCCTCCAGAAAAGAAGAGAGAGATCGTTTTGGGACTTCCCGCGTCCAACGCTGTTCCGCCATCGAGGGGACGTTCAAGAGCTGGGGCTGTCGGGTCAGCGAAGAGGAAAAGGTGTACTAGGAGTGAGGAAGGCGAGGTTTCGGCGAGACTATCGCAGCATCGCTCCAAGGTATTTCGTGAGAACCTTCTTTCCTTTGTTATCCCTTCGATTCTCACATTTTTTCATGTGATCAGTTTGTGTCGTTGATCGACGGGATGCTTGGAGATTGTGGACTGGAGGTTACACGTTTGTCCAAGGAGCTGGATTCGTCGCGGGAAACTCTGAAGCGTACCGAGGCTGTGCTTCAATCGATTGAGAGCACTCATGCTGCCCAGACGTCGACGCTCGAAGCTAGGATCAGCGATCTCGAGCGTGATCTGGGAAAGACTGTGAGCTCGCTGCTCAAAGCGAAGGAGGAGAAGAAGAGCAAGTCTTCGGAAGTTCGACGTCTGAAGAGGCGGATTCAGCGCTTTGAGGAGGCGGGAACTTGCACTGCGGTGGAGCTTGCCGGCCCGTCATCCTCGGGTGCCCTTATCCCAGGCTCGGAAATTCCAGAGGTCCAGGATGCTGAAATTGTTGCGGACAAGGGTGGTGAGGAAGTCGGCGAGGGTGATGGCGAAGCTGTTCCTGCCTTGGGTGAATCGGAGGATGAAGGCGGTGTCCCGGAGGACGCCTAGGTTGTTCAATCCCTGAGGGGATTTTTATTTTGATTATATTTCGGCCGTTGGTTGGCCGTTATGTATGATTTCGGGACTGGCCGTTGGTGGCTTTGAATCCCTGCCCTTTTTAGGGCGCTGTATTGAATTCGCGGTACGCGTTATAAAATATTTTGCGTTTTTAGAACTTCTGTTTGTCGAAGTTAGAGGGGCAGGGTGTGAGTTGTCGTCTCATTCCTGCCTCCCTGACGATCACCGTATCCGTAGTTTGTACAAAGCGAGATTTTCCTGCGGTTTACGATTTACGCGAAAATTCGTGGAAACGTACAGATTTGAGTGAAGAGACAAGTTTTGGGATCTCGCGTCGTTGACGCTTTGCCTATGAGATGTTAAGATACCAGCAAGGCTGGGTTTAGGGCACGACCTAGGTTTACTCTCAGACTGAGGCTGTGCGATGACAAATCGGCTTTCGTTTTGCCTGTTCGTGATTTTAACCTGATTCGTACCGTTTTAAAATCCGCGAAGTGGTATCGGCTTATATGATTTGTATGGGCACGAATCGAGCTACTTCCTTTACGAAGTGCTGAACCAAATTTGGATTTTTTGTATAGCGCGCTATGGGATCCTTGTCGGATGTAAAAGAGCCTACCCTTGGGTGGCTTGTCTGTTTAGGACGTTAGAGTTCGTTTGTTGTGATCAGCAACAACGATATGATACCGTTTAGGAGGCGTACGAAAGTTTTAATCGAAAAACGGATGTTCGGGCACGAAGCGACGTCTCGCAGTGCTTTGAAGTTTGTTTTTCTTATGCCATAGAGGACTATGGGCTTTTTGGAAATCGCGGAATGTTTCCGGGCGACAGTTTTATGGTTTGTTCGATGAATAATGGATCCATTGTTAAGGCCGTTAGGCGAATTGATTGTGGAAAGTTTTCGAAAGTTCGGTTTTTTCAAAAATTGTGGGAGCGTGCGGGTGGTCGCGCCCCACTCCCCCCTTTTTAAATCGGGGGGATAGCTGAACCCACCGGTTGGCGAGTTGCCTACGTACCTCTTTCGAGGATCAAGCCATCTCGTAGTTCTGTTGTCCACGTTTACGTTCTAGTGGTAGTATTTCTTGAGATGCATAGCATTCCAAGTTCTTGGGATTTTTTCATCTTGCATGTTTGCGATTTGGTACGAACCTGGTCGGACGACTTTTATGATTTTGTATGGTCCTTCCCAGTTTGCTCCCAGTTTTCCTGCGTTTCGTTCAGCAGTGTTTTGGAAGACTTTTCGCAAGACCAGTTCACCCTCTTTGAATCTTCGATGCCGTACGTTCGCATTGTAGTATTTTGCGGCGGCCTGCTGGTAATTTTGAATTCGGATGAGGGCTTGGTCGCGACGCTCGTTGATGAGGTCAAGATTATCCAGCAGCATGGCATTGTTCAGGTCTTCCCGTTCGGGAAGAAATCTCCCCCGTACGCCGGGGAATTCTACTTCCGCCGGAATCATGCATTCTGCTCCGTAAACGAGAGCGAATGGAGTTTCCCCCGTTGCTCGTCTCGGAGTGGTTCGATGAGACCAAAGGACCCCTTCGAGTTCTTCTGCCCATCGTCCCTTTTTGGCTTCCAAGCGTTTTTTCAATCCGTCTAGGACGGTCTTGTTTATGGTTTCAGCCTGTCCGTTGCACTGCGGGTATCTGGGGGTAGACTTGTTAAGTCGTATTTTCCATTTTTCGCAGAATGCTTCGAATCGAGTGGAGATAAACTGGGACCCGTTGTCCGTTATGATTTCGTACGGGACACCGTGTCTGGTTATGATGTTTTTCCAAACGAAGTTCTCGACTTGCACGTCTTTGATACTTGCGTAGGATTCTGCTTCCACCCATTTTGAAAAGAAATCGGTGAGGACCAGCAGGAAACGTTTTTGTTTTGATTTGTGCATTGGTCCGACGATGTCCATCGACCATCGCATGAAAGGGTACGGAGACGAGATGGAAGAGAGGATCTCGGCGGGCTGATGAATTGTCGGGGCGTGCCGCTGACACTTCTCGCATTTCCGAGCGTACTTCTCGCAATCTTTTACCATAGTTGGCCAGTAGAATCCGTGGCGTTTTATTTTTGTTGCGAGAGACCTTCCGCCGGAGTGGTTTCCGCACGATCCAGAATGAACCTCTTCCATGATTTTTCTCGCCTTCTCTCCTTCCGCGCAAGTCATGAGAGGTCCGGAGAATCGCCATTTGTAAATTTCGCCTTCCACGGTTACGTATCGTGCTGCCTGGATTTTTATTTTCCGGGCAGCCCATTTCTCCGCGGGTAGGGTACCATCTATAATGTAGGCTTTGATAGGTTCTAACCAGGGAACGTCGCAGCCATAGTCTGTTTGGTCTGCGTCATCTTCCGGTTGATCTTCGTTTTCTTCCGCGCCTTCGATCTGAGTTCTGATCAGGTTGGCGATTACCGGCGGTCCGATGCTTGGATGCTCTATGAATTCGACGGGAATTATTCTTTTAAGCCCTGGATCCGAGCTCGAGGCAAGAGCGGCTAAAGCGTCAGCCTGGACGTTTTCCGAGCGGGGAATCCTGGTTAGCGCGAATTGCTGAAAATCGTGGGCCAAGTCTTGGACAACTTTCAGATATGCGTTCATCCTTTCATCCCTTGCTTCGTATTCTCCGCTAAACTGGTTTGCGACTAACTGAGAGTCGCAGTAAGCATGAATGTTTCGAATTTTCAGCCCCTGGGCCAGTCGTAGGCCCGCAATTAGCGCCTCGTATTCTGCTTCGTTGTTTGATGCACGAAAATCCAAGCGGAACGATTGCTCGAGGATTTCTCCTGTCGGCGAAGTGAGCCGGATCCCGATTCCAGATCCTTGCTTGGTCGAAGATCCATCGACATGGAGATCCCATGTTGATCCAGGGTCTTCATTAGTTAAATCCGTCGTGGGTAATTCTACTAAGAAGTCCGCGAGTACCTGCGATTTCGTGCAGGTCTTTGGACGATATTCGATATCGTACTCGCTTAGTTCAATCGCCCACTTCGCGAGTCTACCAGACTGGCTTGGACTGTGTAGAATCGTCCGTAACGGAAAGGTAGTAAGCACCACGATGGTATGAGATTGGAAATACGGTCTAAGCTTTCTTGCCGAAGTTATGACAGCGAGTGCCAACTTTTCCATCAGCGGATACCGAGTTTCGGCATCTAGTAATGTTTTACTAATGTAGAAGATCGGCTTTTGTTCTCCGAATTCTTCTCGAATCAGGACGCCACTGACTGCTGATGCGGATACTGCGATGTAGAGGAACAGGGGCTCTCCGACTACGGGTTTTGCGAGGATAGGAGGGGTGGCCAGATACTGCTTCAGCTGTTGGAAAGCTTTCTCGCAATCCTCTGACCACTCGAACTTTTTATTCCCCTTTAAGGTTTCGTAGAAGGGGAGACACTTATCCGTGGATCGCGAGATGAATCGGTTTAAGGCCGCGACTCGTCCGGTCAACCTCTGGACTTCCCGCTTGGTTCTCGGGGAGGCCATCTCTATCAGTGCGTTGATTTGTTTCGGATTGGCTTCAATTCCGCGGAATGTTACGAGGTATCCGAGAAATTCTCCCGACGCCACGGCGAATCTGCATTTTGATGGGTTGAGTTTCATGTTGTGTTGGTTCAACCTCTCAAAGCATTCCTCTAGGTGGATCACGTGATCGCGTTCGTCGAGAGATTTTACCAACATATCGTCGATATACACCTCCATGGTTTTTCCGAGTTGCTCGGCAAACATTCGGTTGACGAGTCGCTGATACGTGGCGCCGGCGTTCTTAAGACCGAAGGGCATTACTTTGTAGCAATAGGTTCCTCGGTCGGTAATGAATGCCGTCTTCTCGCGATCTTCGGGATTCATCATGATTTGATTGTAACCGGAGAACGCGTCCATGAACGATAGGAGTTTGTTTCCTGCGGTCGCCTCGACTAGACGGTCGATGTGCGGAAGCGGAAAACAATCCTTCGGGCACGCTTTGTTGAGATCGGTAAAGTCAACGCATACTCGCCATTTCCCGTTCTTTTTCTTGACGACGACGGGATTGGCGAGCCAGTCGGGATATCTTACTTCTGTTATTGATCCAACTTTGAGGAGTCTCTCGACTTCCTCATTGACCGCAGTTGCCCGTTCGGGGCCTAACTTTCGCCTCTTTTGTTTTACGGGTTTGTGGGTTGGATCAATGTTGAGTTCGTGACATGTTATGTTAATGTCGATTCCCGGCATATCTTCCGCAGCCCAAGCGAACGTGTTAAGGTTCTTCTTGAGACATGCGATGAGTTCTGCTTTCAACGGATCGCGAAGATTGGCTCCAATCTCTACGCACCGCTCTGGGTTAGTCTCATCGAGGCAGACCGAAATTACAGGTTCGCAAGTGGGCTCACGTTTCCCTTCCAGGACCTCAGCTCTTTGCGATTGCCAGAAGATTTCTGGAGGGTCCTGCGATGCTGGTTCGTGGGTTGCTTGCTTTTTTGGTTTAGTTTCGGGCTCAGAGTTTTTCCGTTTTAACCCGGCGGTCAAGCAGACTTGCGGTGCTTTACGATCTCCTTGTATCGTTTCCACTCCGGAGAGGGTCGGAAATTTGAGGCACAGATGGTAAGTCGAGGGGATCGCTCGCATGGAATTTAACCACGGAGTCCCGACGATCGCGTTATATGCTGCTGGACCGTCGACTACCAAAAATTCTGCCGTCTTTGTGACGCTCCCGGCTCTGACCGAAAGGTCGACCGAGCCGAGGGTCATTGTGATGTTTCCTGAGAGTCCGATTATCGGATTGGGATCGTCCGTGATAGCATTCAGGTCGATTCCCATTCTCTCGAGGGTGTTTTTATATATAATATTGGTCGAGCATCCGGTGTCGACCAATATTCTCGCTACGTCAATGTCCTGGATCGTTAGTCTGATAACGAGGAGTTCGTCATGAGGTTTGGCTTGATCAGCCGTTGCTCTGTCCCCGAATGACACGATGTTGCGGACAGGTGATGTGGCCATGCCGTTGTTACCAATCGTAGGTTTTTGAGTAAGAGAATCCGACCCCCCCTCCTTCTAGCGCCAAACTGTGGGAACCGAAATTCGCACTGTCGATTTTAAGTAAGTAAATCGAAGGAAAACTAAGTAAACCTAGCTTTCCCTGAAGGCTCGGATTCTCTGCGATAACCAAACGAAAATGATAAAACAAAGCAACGTAGCGGAAAGATTGCACTAAGGCGTTTTATTAATAGATGGTACAATATTCTTCCGAAAAAGGGAAGTAGAGAAACGCTGAAGCAAAAACGACGGAAATAAAGGAGACAAAGCGTTCTAAGCTTTGCTCCGCTAGTCTAACTCCTAAGTCCTAAGCTAGCAGGAATTCTCTAAGTCCCTAAGTTTCGGATTTGCTCTCTCTCTGAGATTTTTCGCTCTGCCTTCCTTCCTCTCCCCAAGCTCCTTTATATACTCCTTTTTATGACGGTCTATTCTTCTTCTGGGCCGCAGGGCGGGCTTCTTTCCATTTTCGTCGGCCTCCGCGTTTTTAGGAAACTTGACATTTATCCATCCGACGATTTAACATTTATCTTGTTACGTAAAGATAAGCGTAAATCGTCATATCCATCTCAGATAATCGTAGACTGACTGTTCGATCGCGTTTGGTCCCTTTCGGACCGTCTTTAGGACTTCCGTTGTTTTCTACGATCTCTTTAGAAGTTCCTCGTTCATTCGTAGAGTTGAGATGAATGGTGTTTTAGGATGACCATCGCTATTTCGTACGAAGAATCTAAGATCTCCCTTCCCGTCGATGTCTTACGAGTTTTCCGAAATGTTTCCGATGGTTTCGCGAAGACTTAGGAAAGACTCGAAGTACAGATTTCTGATTGCCAGGAACTAGGACTCGTGTACCGAAGATCATCGACCGAAGACCCGAGCCAGCACGGGACTAGCCGCCCGGCGGCCACGGCCAGCACGGGCGCTAGCCGCCGGCGGCCACGGCCAGCACGGGGCTAGCCGCCCGCGTGCCACGGCCGGCACGGGCGCTAGCCGCCGGCGGCCACGGCCAGCACGGGGCTAGCCGCCCGGCGGCCACGGCCAGCACGGGCGCTAGCCGCCGGCGGCCACGGCCAGCACGGGGCTAGCCGCCCGGCGGCCACGGCCAGCACGGGCTAGCCGCCCGGCGGCCACGGCCAGCACGGGCGCTAGCCGCCGGCGGCCACGGCCAGCACGGGCGCTAGCCGCCGCCGGCCACGGCCAGCACGGGGCTAGCCGCCGGCGGCCACGGCCAGCACGGGCGCTTGCCGCCGGCGGCCCGGCCAGCACGGGGCTAGCCGCCCGGCGGCTACGGCCAATGCCCGGGTCGGCTGCTCGGTTCCTTCGGCTCTTCGGGTGTTCGTGTTCGTTTGTCGAAGGGGTTTTCGTATGACAAATAGACTTAGCCGTTGATTTCGAGATAACCGTTTTTGACCCCCAACAACTCCTGCCGGAAACGTATTGACGGTCACTGCCGAGGCAAACCACCGCGATGCTGGACCAGGTGAAGGAACTGTTCCGCCACCGCCCAGAAACGGTCGGAAGAACAAGAAAACTAATGGACTCACTCCGCTAAACAGGTCAATACCTTAACAGCGAAAAAGCAAACTCCCGCGCGGATCCACCAAGGTGAGCCGTGTCAGAAGGCTCGACTCGAACTGCCGGAACCAAAAAAAGATGCCCCGAGAAAATCCCCGGAACTCATCCCTGACGATACCACTACGCGCGGGGCAGAAGATTACGACGGATAACCTCCCATCTCCCGCAAGGGAAAACGAAGGAGACGACGTCGAAAGAATCAATCTGGGATATCAGCGATCAATCGGATCCGTCCGACGAAG
>NW_026618960.1:0-10249 GCF_000801105.2 Raphanus sativus
CTGCAGAAGCCAGAAGGGAGGTTAAACACGGAAACCGGGTCGGGTTTTCGGGTTAAACCGGTTATTAACGGGCCCTGACCGGAGATTTTGGAGGTTGTTGCTTGAGTTGAGTCTCGTGAATGCAATTGATGCCATGAGGTGTCGACAGTGCCAGAAGTGATAAATGCGCATCGCTTAGATTTTAGTGCTGGTTTTTTTTATTTTACTTTTTCTGTGGTTTTTATCGATGGGGGTTTATCGTCATCACTGTGGATATTATTGGCCTTTGGTAATAACAAAGATGCTCGTTTTTTCTCGAATTTATCATTTTTCCCGTTAAAATCTGAAATGTTTGTTTTCTTAATCTGTTACTTTCTTAAAAGACAGTGTTGTTAAACCCGGACCGGACCGGCGGTCGGACCTGGTTCAACCGCGAACCGGACACCTATTCGGGTTGGTTTAATGTCAAAACCCAACTAAAGTTGAACCGGTTAAAAACCCATGTTGAACCGCTAAAAACCCGGGAACCGAGTGACCCAACGAACCGACGAAACCCTGGTTCGTATAAAAATCAAAATTTTGTTAATAAAATAATTATTTTTTCTCCCTTTTTAACATATATACTATTTTGTTTGTCACAAATTGCAACCAAAATATAGTTTTGTAACTAATATGTATATAATTTTTATAGGTGATGAAGATTTAGAAGGACAAAGATTTGGAGAATAAACTTTAAATGTTTTTTTCCTATTGACTTTAGATTTGAACTATTATTTTTTTTTATTATTTTTATCACATTTCAATTTGTTATTTTTGAAAGTTTTCTAAACATTATGACTATTTTTTGAAAAAAATATATATAATATTTATAAAATAACAAATTCAGTTTAATCTAATCGACCCCGGTCGAACCAGGTCGAACCACAATGACCCGTGACCCAAAATATTTCCGGTTCGCTCGCCGGTCCGGTTTTAAAAACACTGTTAAAAGAAGAAAATGATGTTATTTACTGATAAAAAAACCCAAAAAGTAAATTGTTTTGCTTGTCGAGAAGCGATTAAAATTTTCAACGACATTTTGTTTGTAGTGTGGGCCAAAGCCCAAATGACTCATGAGCCACGACACTGTGATGACGACTTTTATTTTGGAGGTTGTATGGTACAAATGTGTGGAGACCATCATTCACTACACTATCATCAATCCTTTTTTGTTTCATTCCATTTCAGTACCCTTTTTCTTAGATTTAATCATATTTTACGTTTACTAATCATTAGATATCATTTGGTTTAAAAAGTTTCTGGATCATTAACTATCAATGTATAAATCAAAGAAAATGATGTAACGTGTGATTCTGTTACATTTGATCATCTTGTATTTCTTTTAACATCAAAAGAGGAGGTGATCAGGATAACCAAACCAAAATAGAAGAATATCATCTTCTAATCAATAGTTAAATAACTTGGCTGAAAATTTCATAACTTTAGAATATGGTTGTGAATGTATTTGTATGAGTTGTTTCTTGAACTGAGGCTTACGATTGATTTTAAACTTTGTTATGGGTTCAGAAATTTGGATATCGAAGGGCGAGTGTAATCAAGCATTCAAGCCCATTTATTATGGCTCTCTTGTATTCATATGACTAGTGGGGTTCTTCTAATGTGTGGCCCAATTTAATGTGTATCAAAAAGGTAAGAATTTGATTTTTTTTTTCTTTCTTTTGACAAGAATTTGATTTTGAAGAATATTTAAAACGTAATAATAAACAAGATCATGTAATGAAAATCAAAAAGATGAGAAATGGAGCTTTTACTTTTTCTTAAATACACAGGTGAAATTAACAACCAACATTACATATTTAATTAAAACTATTTCATTAGGTCATATTTTAGAATTTACATGTTTGGTGGGCGATAAAAATATGGTTTGATGAAAAAGTAATTTGTCACTTTGCGTAGACAACTAGACATAGCCAATTAAGATAATCGATTACACTAGAGGCCATATTAACCATATGTAGTTTCAAAACAAACTAAAATATTATATAGTATACAATCTTATAGCGATGTAGTTGACAGGAAAAAATATATTACACTAGAAAACTTCTAATAAACATACTTCCATTTTGATTTTTTTTTAAATACTAGTATAGCAGATCTATTTCAGCTAAATATATGCGTATATCTATAACATTTACATAATATTAAAACGAAAAGAAAAACACAACAAGAAGACATTAGTTTGGGGAAAAGGTACAAACTACAAAGAGTAACGTGAATGGAGAGCACGTTAGTTTGCCTGGTACAAGGAGGGACAATAGATTCGCTGCTTCAGGTCTTGTATTAGCTGTCTTTGTACTATTTCGGTAACTCTTTTATTTTTCAACTATTTGTTGTATTAAAAAGTGTTACTATACCAGTTTACTCGATAAAAATAGATCTATATATATATAAACCAGTCTAAATTTCAAATTTAATTGGTGGCTGTGTATGTCGCGGTTGGATAAATACCTAAACATCTACAGACTACAGCAAATATATTTGATCATTTATAGTGGTTTTCTACTGATCTCCCTAACTTGACATAAACTTATTATATAGAAAATTAGCATTCCGACTACCTTTAATTTACACCTTTTGTTATTATGAGTTTTGAAAAAATGGCAGTGTATTAGTTATTTTCATCAACACGAAGTATCATATAACCTGCATAAAATTTGTTATTACATGTTTTTGAAACTTAAGTTGTTACATGTTACAATTTACAATTATGTTTGTTTCTTTGAGAAAGGACCATTTTCAATATGTTGCATTGTTAGTTTTTATACTTAGTTTTTAATCCCATATGTACTTTCGATTTTCTAATGTGATTTTAATACAAACCAGTACGTTATACTATATCAATTAGCAGAAATAAATGTTACCTACATATGCAGTTACTGACTAATAGTAGATGTATTAAAGTGTCCCTGTGAATTGGAGATTAACTCTATATACCCCATGCCCTCTCAAAAATATTCACACTATCCCTTCCCTATTCATACTAACCCTTTTATCCTTCCCTTTTCCTTGCAATTACCTTACTCTCCTTCCTTCCTTTCTACACATCTCGATCATTCCCTCTCCCTTTCATCCTCTTTATTCTCCAATTAAATACCAACCATATTTCAACCACCTATATGGCCCACAAAGAAACCTTAACCAATCAGATTTTTTGTGCCCCACATGTCTCCTTCTCCCCTTCTTCATCGTTTTCTCTTTTTCCTCCATTGACGATTTTTGAAGCTCCAAAACAGATAATTCAGGTTCGTTTTCCATGATTTTTTTTTGTGAAATTTACATTTAAATAACGTGTATATGATGGATAACGTTAACACTGTAAGATTTGATGAAAATTTGAGAGTTTTAAAACGATTTTTAAAACTATTTTTATGGATTTCAGGTATATTTTATATCCGTTTTTGATGAAACTTTTGCTGAAATATCAACTGTATATCTTGTCTACTGTAAAAACAAGAAGATCCGATGAAAATTTGTGAGTTTAAAAACGATTTTGAAAACTAGGTCTATAGATTTTAGGTATATTTTATGTCCGTTTTGATGTTTTTTTGTGTGTAATTTCATTAGGATGAATTACACATTATGGGTAATGTAACATCCTAACAATTTTGTCCTTAAAAGATGATTAGTTAGTTGAAGAATAGATTCTGGGTACTACTAAGATAACTAATTTTACTAAGACAAAATAGTTTTACTGGTATTACTGGGATTACTATGTTGACAAGTTCGACTAGTATTACTCGTATTACTATGTATAGTACTGAAATGAATTAGTATTAGTAAAATAAGATAATATGGTGTCACAATCAATTTTAAACTTCTTAATAATTATACTTCTATTTTATTTCAGGAAAAATGCAGAATCCGCATTGCACAATTCTATGTTTTGATTATGGAGGATATTATATGAAGGATGGGGCTGAAATAAAATGGGTCTCGGGAGATGGTGATGGAGAAGATGAAATTCACACGATTGTGTTGAAGAAATCAGTGGAGGAGGTCACTTACTCTGGTTTGGTTGGTGGTATTTGCAGAAAGATAAAGGTAGATGAATCTAAGATGGAAGTGAAGATTAGTTACTTTCCCATGCTATTGTATTCGTACAAGCCATCATATATCCGGAATGATGAAGACGTTTTTGGTTATCTACTGCAAGTAAATCACGAGATGTGTAGAAATGTTCTACATGTGGAGTTCAGCAATAAAGAAGTGCAACTTTCAGAAGAGGATGATGAAACAGATGATGTCTATGTTGGTCTATCTGATAGAGAGGCTGCTGATAGAGAGACTACTAATTTTGAGGCTGGTGATGAAGATGGTACTGAGAATGATGTAACTGGTAACGAAGGTGTTGGTGGTGTGCTCACTTTTGACGAAGACATTGAGATGCATGATGGTGTGTACCAGCCACGGGATGATGGTATGGATTTGGTTTTAGGTCAGGAATTTATAACCAAGGATGCAGCAAAAGTTCTTATTCAGACTGCTTCATATCAGAAATGTTTTGAGTTTGATATAATTAAGTCAGATACAAAAAGATATGTGGTTAAATGCCGAGGAGCCAAAGAAGAAGACTGCAAGTGGTTTGTGCGAATTGCAAAGTTAAAAAATGGTGATCTTTGGACAGTTAGAAGCTTCATCAACCAGCATACATGTTCTGTTGTTACTACTAGAACACTGCCTGATAGAGAAGCCACTGATAGAGAGACTACTGATAGAGAGGCAACTGATATCGAGGCTGGTGATAAAGATCATACTGAGAATGATGCAACTGATAATGAAGGTACTGGTGGTGTGCTAACTCTTCAAGAAGGAATTGAGGTGCATGTTGCTGTGTGTGAGCCACGGGATGATGGTATTGATTTGGAATTAGGTCAAGAATTTAGAACCAAGGAGGAAGCAAAAGTTCATATTCAGACGGCCGCACATCAGAATTGTTTTGAGTTTGATATCATTAAGTCGGATGCTAAGAGATTTGTGATTAAATGCAGAGGAGCCAAAGAAGGATGTAAGTGGTTTGTACGAGTTGCAAATTTGCATAATTCAGATCTTTGGACGGTTAGAAGCTACATCAAGCAGCATACATGTTCTGTTGTTACTACAAGAACACTGCGTAATAGAAGGAAAGGCACAGCACATATCTGTGCATCTCTTTTGGCCAAAGATTATCCTGGTACATTTGACACACCAGTTCCCAAAGTTCTTATCGATTTGGTTCATCGCAAGGTTGGTGTGGCAGTATCATACACAACGGCATGGAGAGCAAAAAGAGAAGCTGCTAATGAAGTGAGAGGAAGTCCAGAAGAGAGTTTTACTTTATTGAACTGTTATCTACACATGCTAAAGGAGAAAAATATTGGCACAAGAAGTAGTGTGGTAGTGGATGAGGAAAACAAATTCAAGTACCTGTTTTTTGCCCTTGGAGCTAGCATAGAAGGGTTTCGGGCGATGCGGAAAGTCCTCATTGTGGATGGAACACACCTCAAGAATGTCTATGGTGGAGTTCTCCTTGTCGCGACTGCTCAGGATCCCGATCATCACCATTACCCAATTGCGTTTGGTGTAGCAGACGGCGAGAATGATGAAAGCTGGACATGGTTTATGGAGCAGTTGAAATTAGCGATAACTGATGTCCCCGGATTGGTGTTTCTTTCAGATAGAAACAGAAGCTTGATCAAGGCAGTGCGTCTAGTATTCCCTGAGGCCGAACATGGGTATTGTATATGGCATTTGTCTCAGAATGTTAAAGGCCACGTCCATAACAACAAAGATACTTGTGCGTTCAAGTTTAGAGAATGCGCATACGCTTATACAGTGGCTGAGTTCAAGTATCTTTATGACGCTTTTCGCAGGAAGTATCCAAGCGCAGCGGTCTATCTTGACAAGAGTGTTGAAGAGAAGAAATGGGCTAGATGTTACTTTGAAGGAGATAGGTACAATGTTGACACCACCAATTCAGTAGAATCTTTTAATGGTGTTATTAAGAATGCGAGAATGTACACCTTACTGCCAATGTTTGATTTCATCATTGCAAAAATGGCTGAATGGTTTAACAAGTATAGGAAGAAGGCAGCTGAAGTACCGGTCACAGTGAAGCTTGTGCCTATTGTGGAAGACGTAATGTCTATAAGATGTGTTCAAGCAGGGTTTCTCACGGTTGATGAGTTAAACAGCTTCTTTCTTGAGTACAGTGTGCATGGTGCTGACGGGAAGGTTTATACAGTCGATATGGCTAGGTACACTTGCAGTTGTGAGCAATTTGATAAAGACAAATACCCATGTGTGCATGCAGTAGCGGCTGCCACATTCATGACTAGTAAGGCAGGAAAGGAACTCCATCTATCTGAGTATTGCTCTAAGTACTATTTGGTAGAGCAATGGGCTTTGGCTTATCACAGGACAATATATCCTGTTCCTCATATGTCTGATTGGGTTGTACCAGAAGAAGTTAGAGCAAAGAAAATACTTCCTCCGGATTTTGAAGTCAAGAAAGGAAAACCACAACAAACAAGGTTTCCATCTGTAGGAGAATCTCGTGGAAGAGGAAAAAGAGGCAGGGGAGGTGGTAGAGGGAGTGGCAGAGGGAGAGCCAGAGGCACGGGTAGAGCCAGAGGAGAAGGTCTTGCAGCGTATTTTGAATGTGGAAGTGGTTCCAGTTCAGGTGTTTGATTATTTTATTATGTGTTATTTGGACTACTAGGATGTACTGGTATTATTATGTATTATTTGAACTACTAGGAATTACTGGTATTATTATGTATTATTTGAACTACTAGGAATTGCTGGTATTATTATGTATTATTTGAACTACTAGGAATTACTGGTATTATTATGTGTTATTTGAACTACTACGAACTACTGGTATTATTATGCGTTATTTGATGTGCCTCAACCCGAGGCTCTTTGATCGGCGACTCAAAATGAGGCTGTTTGATCGGAGATCCAAAATGAGGCTCTTTGATCGGAGACTCAACCCGAGCTTCACTGATCTCTGCCGCAACCCGAGGCTCACTGATCTCTGCTGCAACCCGAGCCTCACTGATCTCTGCCGCAACCCGAGGCTCATTGATCTCTGCTGCAACCCGAGCCTCACTGATCTCTGCCGCAACCCGAGGCTCACTGATCTCTGCCTCAACCATAGGCTCTTCTTGACTGTTCTCAATTACTTCCTCACTGGTTTCAACCTCTTCTTGATCCTCCATCACTTTTCCTCCAACCTCTTCTTGATCCTCCATCAAACTCCTCCACAGTTCATCATCCTTCATTCGGTTCAGCACTTGTTCTTGCTCATCACCGTTTTCCTCATCAGCCTCACTGTTTTCCTTGTCTTTATTACCCTCACCCTCGCTTTTTTCAGCTTCTTCTTCACCCTCACCGCTTTTCCCAGCTTCTTCCTTGTCTCCCTTATTCTTCGATGTTGTGCCATAATCCCCATAATTCCCATGATCCCACTGTCGAAAATCCATGTCTTCACCATGATTCTTCTCTTCACTTAGCTTACTCTCAATAGAAGTTAGCCTTTCTTCCATTTTACTCATCCTCGAGTCAATGGACTCCAGCTTTGCCTCCACCGTAAAGTTAAGACTGGCAAATGCTGTTCCCATGAACTCCACTAGCCTCCCTTCCAGACCTTTCAAATCGGTTTGAGAGGATGATCCTTCTGCCAACTCCACCTTTGCTTTGTCTTTCTTTTTTGGAAACACTCGTGCAGCTTGATCTAACTCATACAACTCTTCCCACCAAATAGTCTTCTGCTTCACATTTAACCAGTAGTTCCATGTATCACTTTGGCTGCCTTGACGATCATAGTCTCGCTCCTCATCAATGATACGAGCCAGCATAATTTCCTCACCCAAAGTTGGAACCAGCACACTATTAATATCCTGAAAATAAACAATAAATAACAGCAGTTAATTTTTTTTGTTCTACTAGCTTCTACTATAAGTCTATAAATGCATACATGTACCTTTGTTTCTCCAAGCGCATCATATATGTCTTCCAAAGGATAACCCCTCAGACTGGTTTTTATAAACCGGCTCTTGCACATCCTTGGACAGTCTTCATTAGGGTTCTCTTGAGTGATTCTGAACTTTTTCCCAAGAGCAGGAATACACTCGAAAGCAAGAACCTAGTATATCCAATGTCACAGTGTAAGATATTCAATTATATAACAATAAAAAATTTACAAAACTACATGATTTACCTCTAAAGGGATTATGAAACCAGGAAAGCCGCATGTCTCATTCACTTCACCTTTCAGATGGTTCATCACATGCTTAATCTCCTTTATTGCATCCTCAAATGTAAGACGGCCCCATGGAAATGATATGCAAGCGTCCAAATCCTCCACTATCCTTAATATGAAGGAGTCTAAAGGTCTTGTATCGTTTGGCTTCCCTCTGATAACCCGACCAAGGAAATACAAGACTGTCATCTTCAATCTATCTGGACACGGCGCCATAGACAACATCTTCTGCTCCACATCACTGATGGTGATCTTAGTTACGTCATGGAAGTAATAATCCACAAACTTATGACTCCCAAGCTTCTCATAGTTCCTCGGATACTCCCTGCAGTCTAAGCCAGAGATGAGGGCATGCTCCCTCATAGAATAGCGGATGGGTACACCATTAACCGCGAACCATGCAACATCATCTTCTGGAGTACAAATCGTGCGCAGGAGTAGCATCCACATCCCTTGGAGCTTCAGGTTTGGTTCATCTGGCATGTGGAAGAAATGTCGAAATTGAGGATGACTTCTGAACCATTCAGCCTCAGGCTTAAGCTTCTTCTTGATCTTCTCTACTGTCTTGGTCACAAAGCACTTTGTTTGTATCTTGCAAGTCTGAGCGAACTCACTGCTTTTGAAGTAGAACTCAAGGGGTTGCATTGGTTGCATTTCCTGCAATTAAAATACATATATACATGTTAGTACTATTAATTACTAACAATGGCAATGTTTCCAAAATATATTTACCTCAAACGATGGAGCAGACATGTCTTCACTTTCAGACCCAGATGAAACTGAGAGCGAGTGTATACTCGGTTCTCTCACTGGTGTACTCTTCTTCTTATTTTTCTTCTGCGCTACTCCCTTTTTTGCATTTGAGACCGGAGGTTTTCTGATTCTAAGAGACTGACGACGCCTTTCATTGGAGACTTGCCTTTGATTTCCCTTCATAACTTCCCTGTACAAGACATTACAACAAACAACATCAATTAAGTGGTCTCATCAACAACACAATTCATCTTCGGAAATCAATTTTATCAACAACAATTTGATCAATTCAATCCGCAAAATCAATTTTATTAACTCAATCCGCAAAACAACACAAACCAATCCGCAAAACAACAACACAACTGAACTTCGAAAATAAATTTTATCAACTCAATCCGCAAAACAACAACACAACTCAACACAATAGAACAACAAACTAATGACTTACCACAAGGAACGAAGACTTCTCGAGTTAATTTCGACGAGGAAGGAAGAAGAAACAAAGCGCTACTCGACTTAGGTTTCAGAGGGTTTTAAATCGCAAAGAGAGAGTTGAGACACGAGAAATGAGAGAGAGAGAGTTGGACGTTTGATGGATTCTCGGTTTAGATCCAGGAGAACAAGAAACAGATTCAATCGATCATAATCTCCCTTTAGGGTTTCGAACGGTTTCGAGAGAGAGTCGAGAGAGGAGTTAGATCGGAGAAAATGAGAGAAGTTAGAGGAGGAGGAGATTAGAAATTAGCATAACGACATCGTTTAGGTTTAGGGTGGGTCGGGTTTTTGGGTTAGCTTAGGGTGGGTCGGATCTTGAGGTTGGGTTAAGTAAATATCGAAATTAATAAAGGGGTAGTTTGTAATTAGCCACTTTTTTCATTTAAAAAAAATTAATATTAAAATATGGGGAGATTGGAGGATTTTATTGAGGGGTATGGGGCATGTCGAGTTAAAGTCCCTGTGAATTGCGTATTCACAGAGGCAAAGGTACGGTCTGACAAATATGGATATTAATATATTATGTATAAATGTGACGACCAATAAAACAAATGAAATTAATATTTTCATTTTCTTCCTAACGAAAAGGAAAAAAAGTAGGCTTTCAAAAAAGGAAAAGCGTGGTCCAAGTCAGTCTACATGACCAATCATTAACATAGTGCGACTTGTTCACATTTGAGAAATAATTACAGAAGTAACAAAAATAACAACAAATAAACT
>NW_026618961.1:0-10249 GCF_000801105.2 Raphanus sativus
CCAATTAATTCATTCGGCGCTAGGCCCTACCCCACCGCACGCGTAGCGTCTAGCGCAATTTTTAACATGGCTTTTGAGTATACATGGTTTCTTCATATTTTTGTATGTTATGATAAAAGAAAATTCGATGAAATGACTGTAGAGTGGCTGAGTTAAATATATGCAGCTTCTATTTCGGTCCACACTTGCATAGTATATAATACAGGGACGGATAATTTTTCTATATGGTAATTTTAGATTTAGAGTATCTTTTATCTACCGGCTCCAAAAATAATTTTACATACTACAGTGAAACCTCTATAAATTAATAATGTTGGGACTACACCAAAACTATAATTTTTTATTAATTTATAGAGATTATTAATTTATTGAGATACTAATTGAACCAAAAACTCAATTTGGAACTATGAAATTATATTAATTAATAGAGATATTAATCTATCGATTATTAATTTAAAGAAGTTATACTGTATTTATCTACTGTAGCTCCTGCACATTTAATGTTTTAAGTAGTTTACTAATATCTAATTTTTTATGGATATCTGGCTAATTGACCCTTGTGAATTTGGGTGGGGCACTTATCCACCATAAACTTTTTTCTATCAGTGTAAATTTGTCAAAAGTTCTAGAAATATCCCGGTTAACATTTCAAAACTGGAATGATAGTTACTTAAGATATTTCCAACCCAATTTTATTTTTTCTTCCAAAATAAAATAAAAGTGAATATAGATTAAAAAAAATGCTCCAACCTAATTTCATATCTTATTCTATTTTAGAGTTTATTTTTTGTTTTTCATTACTCTATTATGGAGTGGAGAATGAAGTACTTTTATTCTATATTTATTTTTACGCTATTTTAAAAGAAAAAATAAAGTTTTACAGTAGATATGCTCTTAACCATTAAAAAACACTTGGTGGTATACTAAAGTTGAGAATCCATAAATATTTGGATAAAGTCAATTTTATGGCCAATTTTGAATCCACAAAATATTTACTTAGCAATATGATCTAAATGGCTACTCCCCGGATAATTATAGTGTCTAGCTACGCCTCTGTTCAGTGAAATGCTAGAGTTGAGAATCCCATAAAATAAAGAGAATTTGCACTTTCTACCCAAACAATACTCCATAATTAGCAATATACATATTAACCCCTAGATATTAGAGTATTTGATTTTCTATATTTGTAGTAAATATGCTCTTATATGACATTATCAAAATATCCGCATTCAACTCGGTTAGTTGAAAGTTTTGATTGGCACTATATTCGAAAAAAAATTAAAACCAAAAGAGAAAATTAATTATTGTACTACAATATTTTAGATCTGATGCTTTCACGTAAAAATAATTATCATGCACACATATAAATCAGACATTTAACTGATCAGTTAAAAAGTTGACAAAAAAACTGATCAGTTAAAACAACAAAAGGCATATATGTAAACCAGAGAATAATTAAACGCAACCCATATGAGTGTCAGAGTTGTCATTTTGCGAGTACAGATCAATAAGATATAACATGCTCTTGGATGTCTTGTCCTGAGTTGAGCATATTCAGACCATGCTATATAATTATTGTATAGTATATGGTATCTATCTACATATAAAATGTTGAGATGGTGATATATATATGGCATCAAATTCTTAAATATTATAGTACTCGTAAGAGGGTCCAGTGACCTATAAGCTAATGAGCATATGACGCAATATGTTTACTTCACACGCGAGAGAGAGAAAAAGAGAGAGATAATGGTAGATAAGTTTTTACGATGTAACTAAGGAATTCCTATAACTAACCTTACGCCTTGGTCTCCATGATGGCACATACTTACATAGCTCTATGGACCCAATTTTTTAGCTATTCGAGTAAGACTTCAAATGTTTACAAATCTCACTTCTAACGCCGTCAATAGTAAAAAAAAACCTCATTATTTCTACGAATTTATTATTTTGTTTCGATAATAGATAATGTTTTAAAAGATGTTTATTGTTATAAAATAGATGATATTTTGATTTATATTATTTTCTAATTTTACTGAAAATGTGTAACTAATTAAATTTTGCAGTTATTTTTATAATTGATTGAATAATTTTATATTATATATTTAAAATTACCTTTAAGAGAAAAATAAAGACAGTCATGTGTAATGAAATAGAGAAATATATGTTTTTGTTATTGTTACAATTGTACCGCAGTTATTCCACAGTTATTATCATGCATGTTGTCTTCTAGACTTGAATGTGTGCGAGAGAATATTATGATATATTATGTTGTCATTTATACCTAAATGTATGCGAGAGAATATTATAATATATTACATGATAAATAAAACAGTATGTGTTATGTATATATCTCATATTTTTTCTGTTTCATAAAGAGTCACTTAAAGGTTACAGGAAAATCATACTTGAAGGAGACTGCAAAAAAGCAATGGACATCATCAACAATAATATTCTTCATTTTGGTTTTTACAACTGGAAACGAGAAATAATGAGACGATAAAGAAGTTTGAAGATGTCAAGTTCAGATGGATTAATAGAGAAGGAAACAAAGTTTCTGATATCTTGGCAAAGAAGGATATTCAAAATCATCAAAGTTTTATCTTTCATTATTATGTTCCAAGGATGATAGATAACCTTTAGCACTATGATTATGTAACTTCAGTCTCAAGTTAATAAAATTATTGTTTGATTTTGAAAAAAAACATTTTTCACATATATTAAAAAATAATTATGTTTTCATTTATTTCATCTGTTTACCTAATAATATTTTAGATAAATATATTTATTTATAAAATCGATGCATTTTATAATTAATATTAAATTAAAATTAAGTATAAATTATATTGAAATGGTAGAACAATATTTTTAGTGAAACAAAAAAAACTAAAATGACACTTATTTAGAAATAGAGAGAGTATTATCTTATATGAGACTATATAATATGTGGACAGTCACCAAGAAAATGATATGGACAGTCACCAAGAAAATGATATATTTGACGTCTTGTCCTTTTATTTTTGTCATCAAGTTCTTGTTATTTTCTGTGTTAAGAGTGTGTACATATCTCGCAATTTGTCCAGCCCTAAACACACTGGTAAAAATGTCTGAATCTTTTAGGTATATCTTAACGATTAGCCTATATACACATATATATTGATTTGGGATCTTTCTAGTCATCAAATGAAAAATATAACTAGTAACAGTGACTTGGTTTCGTAGTTGAAACTCCTAAATAATCTATAGATTTTGAAAGTCATATATAAATGGCGTTGAGAGACATTTATTCTCCAAAATATAAAGAAATTACATGATTTGGATATATCTACAAGGAATGTACTGATCCATCATCATCATCATGACCTAAAACTTACCATTGAAACAACAATAATTTATTTGAATAATGCTATGGTACTTTAGTTCTTCCAAGAAAAGGTATGTTTTCTGGATTATGCTTATCGCACCACCACGTGAAGTAGTACAAAGACAGAAAACAAAACAAGTGGGTCAACATTATTGAGTTCAAAAAGTCAGCCCAATAAGACAAGTCCAATATATATCTTCCACGATCGAGATTAAAACCACAAAGACCCACATTTAATGGCTCAGATTCATTATCAGTATATCATCAACATAATACAACAAACAAGATTTTATTCAGAAACCAGTGTTGGCTATCTCTAACTAGAATGATCTGTATACAATAAGCTGATTACAATCTTAAATCTTTCAAGCAGCCCAAGGTATGAACCCCATGGCAGAGCTGAGTCTGAAAGTGACGAATACCAGATACAGTGTGATCAGACCAATCCCCATCACCTTGTTCGGTCGCATCTCATTCCTCGGAAGCATCACAAGAGCCCAAACCAACCCTACTATCAGAAACCCTAGCGTGTAGAACAAGCTATTGTCCTCAGGGATCATGTAAGTCTCCGGTCTCTTGGACCAAGCACCAAGAAGCATCGACACACCTAACCCAACAAGTGTGTTGAACATAGGACCTGCGTAGCAACCTGACAACGCGATCTGCACACCGTCTCCACCGTTCATGGACAAGGCTATGTTTGAGACCAAGTCACCCATTGAGTTCCCCCAAGCGAGTACGGTTAAACCGAGTATCGACGGGTTGATTCCATAGATCCCACCGAATGTTACTAGAAGAGCAACGAGCTCGTTTGCAATCATGTAGAACCATACAATGCTCATGACGAATCCACCTAGTACCCAAGGGATCAAGTATCTCTGAGGTGGACGGTCGTGTTCTGTGTTTCTGTAAGCAAGAAAGCCAAGAGTGGAACCTGTTGCGATACCGATAAAGTAGGCTACAAGAAGACTCGCTTCACCTTGGACACACCAAAGGAAAGCGAGAAGGAGAGGAGCTAGCGAGACGCTAGCTACAGCATATGTCTTAGACCAGCTATCTTCCTCTATCAATGGGATCGTTAACCGTCTAGGAACAGTCAGTGGAGTCTCCAACAAGTATGTAATCTTAGAACACAACGAGATCTCGGCTTCTCCACCGTCTTCACTCCATCCCCATGGAGGTCTTTCTTCATCGTGTACATTAGCTTTCGCGGAATAGATGGCGACGTTTGTAGCCCACATCCACTGCGGTAGAGAGTCGTGCAGCTTAGGTGGACCTTCCTCAGTGTCAAGCTCTAGCAAAGGTACTACTACATCCTCGTCAACACCACTCGGTGAGAACACGCTTCCTTGAATGGGAAGCAAAGGCGTGAAAGAATCAAGCTTCAATCTCTTCGAATGTTTCCTCAAAACCTCATTCGCAGCCACCAGAGAAGCGTACAGAACATAGATGGAAACAAACGCGACGGCGACGCCAACACTCACTCTCCCCACAGTCAAGATCACCAACAAAGCCACCAGCGTGAACAGAAAGAAACACAAGTCTCTTATAAAACACTTCTTATCAATCTTAACCTCTTTATCAGCAACACAAAGCGAAACAACACCAGCAACAACGCAAGTCACAAACACAGCCCCGCCAAGGACGCTGTTAAGCCCAACTTCCCCCTTGTCTGAACCAACGAAAGCAGCTATACTAGCGAACACATCGGGAGCTCCGTTACCAAGGGGAAGCAGAGTGACGCCAGCGACAGTTGGAGGCAAACGGAGAAGCTTAGAGAGCTTCTCGAGCGAAGGACAGAAGTAATCAGCGGCTGTGTTACCGAGGAGGTAGAACAGAGCAACGAGCCAGACGCCTAAGGCGATGTAACCCAAGATCTTGAAGTGTTGGCAGGTGCAGTAGAAGAAGCTAAGGTAGTCGAAGAAGCTGTCGGGATAACAGAGAGGGTTGGATTTCAAGAACTGGCATTGGTCAGTGTAACCGATGTGTTGGTGTAAACCAGAGCAGAGTGCAGTAGTATCACCAGAGTAAGTTTCAATCATGTGCCTACGAGGAGGAGGAGTAGACCCATCAACGAAAGATTGATTCTTTAGCAAAGGGTTTTTGAGATCAAAGAAGAAGAGGAAGAGGATTAGGGCACAAAGGGTATTGAAGATCCCTCGGAATCTGGGATTGCTCGAGCTGTAGAGATAATTCAAAGCTCTCATTCTCTCGAAATTTTGGAACTTTGTGTTCTAATTACACGCCGCCATGGATCACCGATAATGAAGCTAGGAGCTATGTAGACGAATTAGAATCTGAGAATTGATGAAACCCTAGGAATCTGGTTTTGATCTGAGGGGAATTGAAGCTAAGGGGGTTTTTGAGGTGCTCACCGGAGTTCGATCAACGTGATCTGTGTGATCATGGAGGAAGGCTTTTTTTTTCTCTCTATTTGGAAATTTTCACGGGAAATAGAAAGGAGAGATCGGTGACAACGACGATGGCTTTGTGTCTGATTCTTTGACTTGCTTAATTCGGATCTCGTTCCGGTTTTGTTTGACTAGACCGTAAGCGTTACGTTGTTTCTTCGGCCTAACGAGCCTAATGGGCCTAATGGGCCTAGTGGGCCATATGAGGCCTGTTAAAAACAGTCGAGGAGAATCGGAAGGGATGATGATGATGAGTGAGATTGTGGCAATGGCGACACAGAACAACTTCTTCCTCTCGTGGTGTATAATGTCGTGTGTCTTTTAGCTGCTTAATACGGATCCTATTCGGGTTTATCCCGACCCGGAGAAAAGAAGCGTAGGACACGTGACAAAACTCCATTAGTATAAGTGTATAACGTATGATCCGAGTGAATGAAGCCAAAAAAGAGATAGACACCGCAGCTCAGCTTTCGTTTTCGGTCCAATCGCTTTTACAACTTTTTCTTACAAGTCGTACACGTCTCTCTCTCCTCCTATAAAGATTCCGTGATCAAAGGTATTTGGAAAACTCAGTTCTTCGATAACAAGAGAGAGGTGATTGATTCTCTCCTCTGCTCCTTTTCGCCTCTTGGATGTTGTGGATTTGTTTGATTCTTGTAATTAGTGTCTGCTTCTTGTTAACTTGATCCATTTACTCGGGCGTTGATCATTGCAGGTAGATGGGTTCTTCGAGCAAAGAGTACGAGTTTCTGAGTGAGATTGGGTTGACCTCTCACAACATTGGAAACTACGTTGGTGGCAAGTGGCAAGGCAACGGACCTCTTGTTTCTACTCTGAATCCTGCTAACAATCAGGTTCATTGTTTGATGCATATACTTTCTAAAAAGTTGATTACTTTATGCAAATAGTTTCTAAAAGTTGACTACTTTAGTGTATTGCAATGTTGAAATGGTTTAACTATGGATGCAGCCAATTGCTCAAGTTGTGGAAGCTTCTCTGGAAGATTACGAGCAAGGTCTCAAAGCTTGTGAGGAAGCAGCTAAAGTATGGATGCAGGTAAAGTGACTAAAATTGTAAAGGTTTTGTAATATATTTTTAAGACAGAAATTCAGTTGATAGCTAACGAAGACTAATCTTTAATTTGATCAGGTTCCTGCTCCAAAGAGAGGTGATATTGTGAGACAAATTGGAGATGCCCTAAGATCCAAACTTGACTTTCTTGGCCGTCTTCTTTCTCTTGAAATGGGAAAGATCCTCGCTGAAGGCATCGGAGAAGTTCAGGTTATCTTTACTATTTAGTTTCTTATTTTTCATCCCTACAGGTAGGCTTTGTTACTTTAGATACTACTCGCAACAGCTTTTTAGTGTAAGCTTTGTGACCCCATTTATACAAATTGGAAAATGCTTATGCTAAAATAAGAGACTCAACATCTGATTTTTTTCATATAGCTTAGATGATAACACGTTATGTGCAACTTTTGCAGGAAGTGATTGACATGTGTGACTTTGCTGTTGGTTTGAGCCGACAACTCAATGGATCAGTCATTCCTTCCGAACGTGAGTTCTTGCTTGCTAATAAAAATCACATATAGTCTCTTGTTTATTTGGATTTGTAGATGCTTGTTTCCTGTTTTTTTTTCGATATATTACTGAAAGATGTATCTCTAAACTCATCATCTTTGTTGCAGGCCCAAACCATATGATGTTGGAGGTGAAATTGCGAGTTCTTTTCATTGATCTTTCATAGAATACTCTTCTCGTACAACATGTTTATTAACATTCTGCTTGGATACTGTAACGCAGATGTGGAATCCTCTTGGCATTGTTGGTGTCATCACAGCGTTTAACTTCCCATGTGCAGTTCTTGGTAAGTCTTGCTTGTGTCCAATTCTAAATCTCGGACATTTTCTGTTTTAATGCGTCTCATAAAGATGGCTCATTTTCTGATTCTCACATGAGAGTGGACACAGTAGAGATAGATTAAGCTCCTTGTATTTTGGCAACTATATTTGTAGCATGATTATCTAGCTATCAATGAGATGTATAAGAACTAATAATGCAATATTAGAAGGTTTGTCATCCCCTTTCCCATTCCATAAACGCAAGGACAATGTTGTGGCATTGCAGGTTGGAATGCTTGTATTGCACTTGTCTGTGGAAACTGTGTGGTCTGGTAAGTAATGAACTTAACCTGCATCCGATCTTTGTGGTTATTACCGTTCCTTTTTGGCCTAATTTGTGTCGTTAATACGTCTGGTTCCACAGGAAAGGTGCTCCAACTACACCGTTGATTACCATCGCAATGACCAAACTAGTAGCTGAAGTCTTAGAGAAGAATCATTTACCCGGTGCCATTTTCACTGCCATGTGTGGTGGTGCTGAGATCGGTGAAGCAATAGCCAAGGACACACGCATTCCTCTAGTTTCCTTTACTGGTAGCTCCAAGGTACGTCACACTCCTCTCTACTAATAATAATCCACCACTCATCCAAACCAAACACACCGAGCTTACTTCTTGAAACTCTCATTCATAGGTGGGCTTAACGGTACAACAAACAGTGAGTGCTAGATCTGGCAAAACTCTGCTTGAACTGAGTGGGAACAATGCAATCATAGTCATGGACGATGCTGACATTCAGTTAGCTGCCCGTTCCGTTCTGTTTGCTGCTGTTGGAACCGCTGGTCAACGCTGCACAACTTGCCGTCGGCTGGTACTAAAGAATCTAAATCCCATTATAATACTTATACTGTTCCTTTTTTCTTAAAGCTTTTCTTTATTGTCTTGAAGCTTTTGCATGAGAGTGTGTATGACAAAGTACTTGAGCAACTCCTGACATCATACAAACAAGTGAAAATCGGTGATCCTCTTGAGAAAGGAACATTGTTAGGACCACTACACACTCCTGAATCAAAGAAAAACTTCGAGAAGGGGATCGAAGTCATCAAGTCCCAGGGAAGTACCTCAGTTTCTATGGCTCAATTAACCGTTTAAAGATGTTTATTAAAAAAACCCTTTTTGCATTTTGCAGGGCGGTAAAGTACTAACGGGAGGTAAAGGAGTTGAAGGTGAAGGAAACTTTGTGGAGCCTACGATAATAGAGATATCATCAGATGCTGCTGTAGTTAAAGAAGAGCTGTTTGCTCCGGTTCTATATGCTCTAAAGTTTAAGGTAAAAAAGAGTCTTCTCTAAAACCATCAAGTTCTTTTTTTTTAACCATGTTTCTTCATCTGGACAGACATTTGAAGAAGCTGTTGCGATAAACAACTCAGTTCCTCAAGGTCTAAGCAGCTCTATATTCACTCGTAGCCCCGGGAACATCTTCAAATGGATCGGGTAAGTGCTTACATTACAAACAAGTTTATTTGACTGAAACTGAGTTTTAACTGTGATGGGTTTTGAAAACTATATATAGACCAATGGGAAGTGACTGTGGGATAGTGAATGTGAACATACCGACGAATGGAGCTGAGATTGGAGGAGCTTTTGGGGGTGAGAAAGCGACCGGTGGTGGTCGTGAAGCTGGTAGTGACTCTTGGAAGCAGTATATGCGTCGTTCCACTTGGTAACAGTTTTCTCTCTGTTTTGATTTAAAATAGACTTTCCGGTTTGAAGTTTTTGATTTTTTGAACCGGTTTGTCTTTTGACAGCACGATCAACTATGGGAATGAGTTACCTCTAGCGCAAGGAATCAACTTCGGTTAATCTTCCAGAGATCTACGTACCGGATAATGTTGTATTTGAGCTGGATGTTTCTATGTGTTGGGACTTGTAAAACATAACAACGCCAAAAATTAATAATATAAAGGAAAATCGGCCAAAAAAACACTGAACTTTTTAGGAATTGCCAAAAAAAACCTGGACATATGGACTGGTCAAACAAAACACAAACTTTTCATTGACTTTAGAATTAATTAACAATGTTTTCGTTGACTTGCCAATTTAGCACGCCGTCAGCAAATTTAACAGAAAAAATGACATCGTTAAATGTTGGTGTTAAGTGAAACGACGTCGTTTTGAAATGAGATGAAACGACGTCGTTTTACATGATTTGAAAATAAAATCGAGTCACCCACAGGGTTCGAACCCAGGTTCTTTAAATCAAATGACAAAGTACTTTACCACTGGGCTAGTGACTTAATCAATGAAGTTACTAACACATTTAATTATATTTGGTACTGACTGAATATAAAAAAAATTATCTAAAAATTTAAAAGATTTTTAAAATTTCTAAAAACTGAAAAATTAATTCCAAAAAAGAAAATTTTCATATTTTTCGGATTATAAAAAAAATTGAAAAAAAAATCGAAAAAAATTCCAAAAAGTTATAAATATTTCGAATCTGAAAACATATAATCAGAAACTATTAAAAATAATTTATTATTATTATTATTATTATTTATTTTTATAGTTTCTGATTATATGTTTTCAGATTTGAAAATTTTTATCACTTTTTTTGACTTTTGTTTTCGAAT